>NW_015664033.1:625402-626685 GCF_001515625.1 Sinocyclocheilus rhinocerous | reverse complement strand
TAAAAGTGTGGGGGGGGGGAGACACGTCCCCCGCGGAATCTACGCCCCTGGGCTACTTTATCATTTAATTTTATATCAGCATATATATTTTATAATCCTACTGCTTAAAATACCTGGGATTTTCCCAAAATAACCAATAAGGAAATAATGAATATAATAAGGAAAATATAATTAGATTTTCATAATGATTTTTTTCTTCTCAAACCTTGTCTGTGGTGTAAAAACACCCCTGGCCAAATGCCCCCAGAGGGAATAACTTCCCACTTTGATAATTACTGTAGTTACCATGTTCTGAACATCACATCCTTTTTTTCCCCCTCAGATGTAATCTATCTAGGTGGTTGAATAAAAATATTTGGACTTTATTTTTAAAAATGACCTCAATTTAGCACCAGCAAGCTCCTTCAAGTAGGGCTCATTGCAGCCTGCGGTGGACATCCAACCCCGCCCACATCCATGTGTGATGTCAGAAGTCACGCCCATATCAAATAAATCTTGTGATTCCCCATCCCCCTACCTGGAAACCCGGAAGTTTGGGGTATCTAAATAATATAATGTTGTCCTTCCTTTTACTAATACACATTTTCTTATTTTTGTAAAGGATGTCTAGGCTAAAATGGCACAACTTAAATCTAATATATTTAATATGTCTAATATACGGAGCTGATTTCATCATCATAACAGCCTGTAAAACGCTTGCATTAGGCTTGTTTGAGATGCGCCTCGCCTCGCCTGAAATGTAGGCGAGAGTAGGCGGCTGCAGTGAGGGGAGGAGTGAAATAAGCGCAGTCAAGACGGACAGTTTTGAGCTCTCGAAGTGGAAGATAACTACGAGATCAAAGGCAGATATCGCGTTATTCACACTCACGTGCTGTGTTGCTAATTAACATGATATAATTTCAGCTCTGTTGTTTTTATATGAAAATAAGTAAGATGAACAAGACACTCAAAGTGTCATGTTCACGCAAAGAAAGAAGGCGTAACTTTTATTCTCGCTGTAGTATTGTTGCTGCCATGTGTTTCGTTGTGAAAGCGAATCAAGCCCGCTGGACGCTCCTTCGTCGAATCCGCCGGCCGCGCCGTTCTCAAGCCCACCGCTCACTCTAGCCGGCCTCCGCTCACTCTAGCCACTGGCCTCCGCTCACGCAAGGCCACGGTGTGTGACGCTATGTGTTTCGTTGTGAAAGCAAAACTACTTTGTTTGGCCTTCCAAAAGAGGACACGACTAGAAGTCAGTGGTTAAGTTGTATTTACAACACTGTTCCAGAACAGTTCAACCCAAA
>NW_015664033.1:623293-625387 GCF_001515625.1 Sinocyclocheilus rhinocerous | reverse complement strand
TTTTCTGACCGATGAGCTTTGTAAAAATCGACTTCAGAAAGGCGGGGCATAGAGGAGAAACAATAATGTACAGTATGTGGAAAATAATGTGTTTTTTGAACTGCATAAACACATTTCATTACACCAAATACACAAAATAATGTTCTTTTTAGCAACATCATATGACCCCTTTAAGCTGTGTTGTTTCCCATCATGCTTTTGATCAGCACAGTCGGTGGAGATTAACTGCGCTCGACTGCACAATCCGACACAGCCGCCTCGCCATCGCACGTAACTCGGACACTTTTCTAACCGGCATGCATCTCGTGGTGATCACCGGTGATCGGTTCTGCACAGATTTTGCTCATCTCAAACAAGCCTATTGATTAAAGCAGGCTAATTGTTAATAAAAAAACCTTTAAACCTTACCTTGTTCATTTATGTAATGAGATAAATTCACATTTATTACGATCGATTTTTACCTACCCAAGGCAAATACAATGTTATTAATAAAATGTTAAAATGTATCTAATATAAAGGGTACAATTAGATTTTGGTATTGTAAAAGTATGTAAAATTATTGTAAAAGTTGGTATTGTATAATTATTTAATTTTCTAAAGATGTGTTCCACTTATCATAAAGTGTTAACATATGAATGACAGAATCAACAGCTCTCCATATGCAGTAGGCTACACATACATAGGCTGAATAAAGATTGCTTGCATTGATAGATTATTTAAGTAACATGGCATTGACCTTCAGGCCTTGTTCATCACAACTTGATGTGAAATACGTCCAGGTCCTCCACATACTTAAAGATGAATAAAAGACATCCATTGCTTCATTGGGTATTTTTATATTTATTATTTTACAAAAATAATTAAATTTAAAATTGTACAAAAAAATATACATTACCAGTCAAAAGTTTTGAACAGTAAGATTTTAATTGTTTTTCAAATAAGTCTCTTCAGCCTGTATTTATTTGATCCAAAATACAGCAACAGCAGTAATATTGTGAAATATTTTTACTATTTAAAATAACTGTTTTATATTTGAATCTCTGTTAAACTGTAATTTATGTCTGTGATCAAAGCTGAATTTTCACATGATGTGTCACATGATCCTTCAGAAATCATTCTACAGGGTATATACAGGAATCATGGAGTTAAATTTAATGCCTTTTAAGACTCTTTCCATACATTTTAAGACCTCATCGCCACTCCAAGTTTTAACCGGTTACATCGGCAACACTTTAACTTACATTTATATTGATTGTAAGATAGCGCAACTAAACAGACTTACTTTGTGATAGCTCCTTATCAATAAAACATAATTCAGAAGGGGGGAACGAAGCACAAGAGAATTAATTGAGTGACTAACCAATGCAACCCAAGAAACAAGAATTAGACCAATAAACAAAACAACTGACAAAACTTATTGAGGAGGGAAAATAAAGCTCTCCAGGCTAACGGGGCAATGAGTTCACACAGTATATTCAAAAGATGTATTTGTCATATCAACTGTTATGTCTGCAAACCATAGCTGTTTTGTGGAACACTTCTCATGACAAACATCTGACTGATCAGACAGTTTACCTGTGATTACGGAGTGCTTGATTTGATGCAGACTTGACAGAGTGTCAGTAATGCACCTGATCAAGTCTGAATGATCATGGAAGGTAAAATAATGATCACAACTATTACATCATTTTAATTAAGCATCCCAAGCCCATGCCAGTAAAAAAAAATTAAAATAAATAAAATAAAAATACAGCCCTAAATAGCGCAATTACCATGTCCCAAATATAAAAATGTAATTTCCATCCCTAAAATACATATTTTACAGTCAATGTTATGCACATTTATCATAAACACAGCTCAAATGCTACCTACTAGTGTGGCCCAAAACATTTAGCACAGTTTTATTACAGGTAGAATGCAAAATGTTTCAGTACAAGCATTTCAACCAAATGTAATTTATGCAATATTTCAAACCTTTAACCCACTGGGGAAAATCAACCCATGGCAACAGTTTAAAAGCAGCCCAATTTCGTGGAAAAAAACAACAACCCTGCATCCAACACGAGCTGCAGAAGTCAGATTTGACTAATCACG
>NW_015664033.1:579685-622110 GCF_001515625.1 Sinocyclocheilus rhinocerous | reverse complement strand
AAAAAAACAGCCCAAAGTAGCGCAATTATGTCCCAAATATAAAAATGTAATTTTCATCCCTAAAATACATATTTTACAGTCACTGTTATGCACATTTATCATAAACAGCTCAAATGCTTCCTACTAGTGTGGCCCAAAACATTTAGCACAGTTTTATTACAGGTAGAATGCAAAATGTTTCAGTACAAGCATTTCAACCAAATGTAATTTATGCAATATTTCAAACCTTTAACCCACTGGGGAATCTCAGCCCATGGCAACAGTTTAAAAGCCCAATGGAAAAACAACAACAACAACAACCCTGCATCCAACACGAGCTGCAGAAGTCAGATTTGCCTGATCACGGGTCAAAAGCAGGGCCGTGCAGAGACCTTTGGAGGGGCAGGTGCTCAAAGTATAAAAGTAAACACTACTGTTGTTGTTGTATAAACATATTTCTGTCTTATTTAAAATAGAATTATATTATAATCCTGTTCTGAATTTATTCATTTTTTAAATTATAATGATGATAAAAACAGGACTGATAAGTAGCCTATAAATCGGAGGATGAGAAAATCAGTATAAGTTTGTTTTATCAGGGTTGTGATAATTATTTTTAAGGCACTCTACGTTTTTAAAATAAATACTGTAATAAAAAAAGTTCAAACTAATAGTTTTTAGTCAGATAACATAAAGACTCCACGACGCCCTTTAAACTTTTCCAAATCAAACAGCAAGAACGAAAGAGAACAGGCACCTTTGTTTATATTGTTGTGTGTAGAACGTTAGCTGCATTTTTAATATTTAATTTTAAAGAAATGTAATTTCATCAGTGATGGGAAGTTCGGATCATTTTACCGACTCGGACCTTTGAGTCTCGTTCAGCAAAATGAACGAATCTTTTTTCGAGTCATTTCGTTCATTTCGTTCATTTTAACAAAATATAATTAAAATGTTACGTGTTACTTCCCTAATATGTCTACTACTTACGCAAACGTTGATCACACTACAACAATACAAAACTGCTATAAGAAACAGAAAAGATTAATTAATTGTTTACCTGAGTCTTCAGTCTATGATTAGCTCACCACCTCTTATCTGACAAGTCTTCGGGTTTGGGCTTATGGGGCTGTCACGTGATGAACGAACGACTCGAAAACCCATCGCTATAGAGAGTAAAACTTTTATTTAGCAAGGATGCATTACATTGATCAGAAAATTATGATAAAGACATAATTTTACAAAAGATTTCTATTTCAAATAAATGCTGTTCTTCTGAACTTTCTAATCATCAAAGAAATCTGAACAAAATCTACTCCGCTGTTTTCAACATAATAATAATAATAATAATAACAACAACAATAATAATAAATGTTTTTGAGCAGTAAATCAGAATATTAGAATGATTTCTGAAGGATCATGTGACTGTAGTAATGCTAAAAAGTTACCTTTGAAATCACAGGAATAAATTACATTTTAATAGTAATATAGAAAACAGTTTCAAATAGAAAAGTTATTTTAAATGGTAAAAATATTTCAAAATTAGTCTGTTCTTGCTGTACTTTGGATCAAATAAATACAGGCTTGGTGAGCAGAAGAGACTTCTTTAAAAAACACTAAAAATCTTACTGTTCAAAAACTTTTGACTGGTAGTATTTAACAAAAGATATGTTCTAAATATCATAAAGTCTGAGCAGTTGAATGATCAGATAAACAGCTCTTGATATGCAGTACACATACATACATAGGCTACACAGAGAGATTCCTTGCTCTGATAGATTATTCACAGAACATGGCATGGACCTTCAGGCCTTGTTCATCAAGACAATTTGATATGTGTTTGATATGTGTCCAGCTCCTCCAGATACTCAAAGATTAATAAAAAAACATCTCTTGCTTCATCCAATTTCCCCCCAGAAAATCTTTGATGACATTCTGTTGATTTTTACTGTCCATCTGGAGAAAGGTAGGCCCTTTCACCTCCCCACAGAATAACTCACGGTAAGTACATATGTGTGAGAGGGATGAAGTGTGTGTGTTTAAGTGGGTGAGATGAGTGTTATGTATATAAAAAATTGCACATTGATTCAGCATTCATTTTATGTTGTAAGACATAGTGCTATCTATCTAACTATCAATACATGTATGTATGTATGTATATGTGTGTGTGTGTGTGTGTGTGTGTGTGTGTGTGTGTGTACGTACATACATACACACACAGTGCACTGATTCTTACGTTCTTTATGACATAAAATGAATGCTGAATGAACGTGCAATTTTTTATACCCTGTATATATGTTATTTTTTATAACATATATATATATACATATGTTATATATATACATGTTGCTAGCTAAGTAATAACGTGCCTATGTGAAGTTCTAAACACATACTAAGCGAGCCGAACTGTTGTTTATGCACATGCACACAAACGACACACACATTCTAAAAGTTGTCAACGTTTTAAGTCTTGGTAAAGGCCAAAGATCTTGTTTTTACTTACCGACACGGCAAATAACTGCTTCTTTTTTAGCGGTTGGCAAATGATACGAATTATCTTCTAATTTATGCTTCTTCCTGTTTCAAAATGAATGAGAATGTGACGTATTTGGACATGGGCGTGGTTTGTGACGTCACACTTGGATGTGGGCCGGATTGGACGTCCACCGCAGGCTACAGCAAGACGCTCCTCAGCTCCTTAGCTCGACAGTTTGCATCAGCTAACATTATTGACTTATTTTCAGCAGGGTTATGAATAAACATTTACATTTGTCTATTCGGCTAGTTGATCCAGATACATAGTAACTTAGGCTATGTGTGCAAACAATATAAAAACAGATGTCACATATCGGTCTGTAACTGCTGACGACTGCATATTATGTGACATGGAAAGTGAGTATTATCATGAATAGATATCAAACAATATTGCACAGAGATATTTCACTTTAATATTAAGTATTTAACACACAGTTGGGTTTTATTTATTTGTTTTCTCTAAACTGGCTCATATTAAACTGTTGTATAAGCTAATATAACACACTTTACCTATATGCAGCATTTCTATAGACATTCTAGTAGTGATAGTGAAGGGAAATACCTGTTATGTTTGACATTTAAAAGAGTTTCTGTTGTGTTTTTGTGGTTACCATAAGTGCTAAAAAGTAGTGCTGGTGGTTAAATTGTTGGTGATTAGGTAAACACATTGACTCTATGAGCAATGACTGCACTAATAGCAGTAACAAGTATCTTACTTGTTCATTAAATTAACATGCTAAATAACTTAGATTCAGCATATGCAATACCAAATGATAATTTCAGCTGAAATATATGAGATTAACTGCTTCTAAGGCAACTCAATTAGTTTTTGAATAATCAACTTTAAAAAAAATTGTTTATGCTACAAAATTTAATTATAAGTTGCCATCACTTAAACTATTTTGATGTTTTCTTTCATTTCTGTTTACTGATGCATCTTCCTAGATACAATATATTTCCACCTAAACCCACCTAGATTTTCCACCTGACAAATGGAAAGTAAATGAAACCTATAGCAGTAAGTAACTCTTCTTGATGTAATACACAGCAGTCTGTCATAGATGCCCCCTGCTGTTTGGCCAAGGCAGGTTAACACCATGTTCTTCTTGCACTTAGTGTCAGTTTTTGTAATGTCAGATTGTTGCAAGTTTTAGATTTTTATACATCTTTTAGAGCTATTGTAAAAATACCGATAACTTAATTTTTCTAAAGTGGAAATATTATAGGACAAATATATTAATTATATATGATGATTGACACCAAAGAACACGGTTTACTCTAACCAAGTTCAAGGTGTTTATACCTACACCATAGTGAGTTGATCAGGTTACAAATGTACCCACAACTAATAGTAAATAAATGGTGACTCACAAGAAACACAGCTCCATGTCAGCTCTTGGGAGTCTGCACTTGTTTGTAGCTGACACAGAATGAGGTTTCATGGGCAATTTTGAGTACAAATTTGCTTGGTCACCAGACCAATTACTCTTGTACTGACAGTTACCAAGTGAAAACCAGCACTACCTCCACACAGGAATTACATTGTTGCAAGATTGTCCCACGAGATTTGGTATGTTATACAATGCTTCTATTAAGATAAATATAAGGAGCATTTTTAGGTCAGTCACAGTGCTAACATTTTATTTATTGTTAGTTTGTTTCAGTACATTTTTTACTGTGTTTGGCACACACAACCTCTTCTCAATGATTTATTAAGTCATATTATTTGAGAAAGCAAAATCATATGCACAACGGATGCCATTAAAACTTTTATGACAGAGTTTTACGACAATAACTGATGGTGAAATACTGTGACATAAAATGGCTGAAGTTCTATTATGTACTAGATTTTCTAGAAAAGTACAAGACTTTCCAGCAAAAGTACTTTATTAAGTAAAATGAGCCACTGCCTCCATGATGTCACGCACTGTGTCAGAGTGAATGATGGAGACATATTAGAATAAACAGTCTTTAATGAATCCACACAAGGTGCAATCCAAACCAGGAATGGTAGAAGACACACGTGCATCACAATGTAAGACCCGACAAAGACAAAACACACAGACTGGGACTTAAATCTCCAACAGTTCAAACTCCCTCTTTGAACTGTTGCCATCTGGTCGACGCTACAGAGCACTGAGCACCAGAACGGCCAGACACAGGAACAGTTTCTTTCCTCAGGCAATCCATCTCATGAACACTTAACAATAATCGTGGAACACATTTATTAAATGATTTAAAATGTTAATTCACTAAATTCAGTCGATAGCCATGGTATTGTCAGGATGTCTACTGTGAGGAGCGAGGAACGTGGAGATGTAGGAGTAGCAGAAATAACAGTCTTTTATGAACAAACCAAAGGGTAACACAAGGCAGGCAGGAGACACACGTAGCACCAATAGACGTATAACACTGGACAAAGGAACCATAGAACAGACAACGCTTTAAACACTAAACTAAACGAGGGTAATAGACGAGACACACCTGAATCAAATGAACACAATCAAACAAGGAAGAAACTGGGTCACGGAGCACATGGGGAGGGAAAACACACCAAAACAGGTCCATAATCCTGACATATTGCCCCTTGTGTCCTCGCGCCGTAGATACAACAGAGGGAGGGACGGGTCGGGACTTGGGAGGAGGCTCGAGAGGAGGACGGGCATCCGGGAGGGGGCCGGCAGACAGAGTTCTAGGTGGAGACGATGGAGGGAGGAGCCATGGTGGAGGAAGGGCTGACGACTGACCAAGGCGGAGCCGGAGGGACGAGGGAGCCCGGCGGAGCCAGTGAACTGAATGAATTTTTTTTTTGGAATCAGTTTACCATTAATTATGAAAAGGTAAAAAAAGACTCATGAAACTTGAGCTTTTCTTTGCTGTCACAGCTGAATGGAGCTTCGTTACTCATGTTTTGATTGGCTGGTTTCAGTTCCATTGACGCTCAAGCCAGTGTTTTGCTGTTGAAAGTACACTTATTTTAAACTAGTGAATCTGATTAATAAATATTTTGGGCTGGATTAACTTGTCTTTTTATTTAAAATTGTGGGATTGTACTGTTCTAGTTTTATAATTCAACCAGCAGGAATTGCTTTTTATCAATGTGTAGTGATGCTATATAAACCTATTCCGAATTTTTATTAAACCTGCATGGTGGATGATGCAGAAATAAAAGCAAATGATTTGCCCCAGTGTTCACATTAATATAAGTTAATATAAGTCCCTGACTGAATGCATTTAGGGTACGCCAGGGCTAGTTGTTACATAGAGAAGTTGTCACAAGGGCTGTATCTCTGTAACTATAAGGGTTTCAATGAAAGGTCCAGTTTGATTGTTGTTGTCTCCAGCTGTTTTTTAAATGTTGGTTTCTTATATTATCTTGCCTCACAAACCACTTTGTTACAAGTAGGTCAAGGACAGAGGAGCAAGTCTTAGGTCAGCCACACAAAGCTATCCTTAATTGTTTGTTTATGTACATATTTTTTAAACAAATGTTTGAATAACTTAGTTAACATCAAAAAAATCCGTGTAAGAGTAGTGTTTATAATAACACTAATTATATCATTTAGTCCATATACATTGAAATGTAAGGAGCAAATATCTAACTAAAGAAGAATATGTGAGACATAATATTTTCCTGATCTTAGCCCACTCTTGACCCTATTGCCCTATTGGTCATATATGAGCTGGAACCAGGCCTAACCTAATGCCATGCCACAAACCACGAGACAGAATGGTTCAATGGCTTTTGTTTTTGAGGTTCTAGTTTTGGGCTACAGATCATGATATCATTTAATTCATTCAGTTATGTTCAGTTTTCCTTGGATCATGACGAAGGAAAAAAGACACGTTCATGATAGTTGATATGGCATGTTATCTCAGAAAATGACACAGTGGACTGTCTTGTCGCTTCCTCACTGAGCTTCGTTCTTTGATTGGCTGGTTTTTAGTTTCACTGACGCATCATTCGCTGATCGTATATAAGATGAACGCGCACCTTCATTTCACTCACAGCTTCGGGAAGATCTGAAGAGGTTCTTGCTTCCTTTTTTCTAAACCACCATGGAAGCCAAAAAGCTCTGTTCCAAAAACTGCCTTGCTACATACTGCCTAGTATACAGCAGGCAGTGTCCAAAGCATTTAAATATAGACAAAGTTTCTCTTGGTTAGACCACCATCCTGGATTTATATTTTATGTGTAATGATATAAATTTTATTGTCAGACAAAATCTGAAATTTTTCTTGCATAACAGTATGTTGTTGCACACTCTTTGTGCTGTTGCACTCTAATTCTTGGAGTTTTCATTTGACATGTACCTTATTCAGTTCTAGGACAGCCCAGTTTTCCTTGGATCATGACGAAGGAAAAAAGACACGTTCATGATAGTTGATATGGCATGTTATCTCAGAAAATGACACAGTGGACTGTCTTGTCGCTTCCTCACTGAGCTTCGTTCTTTGATTGGCTGGTTTTTAGTTTCACTGACGCATCATTCGCTGATCGTATATAAGATGAACGCGCACCTTCATTTCACTCACAGCTTCGGGAAGATCTGAAGAGGTTCTTGCTTCAACAGTGATTGAACGGAACTTCGATCTCGCCGGAAATTATTTAAGCCTATTTAAATTTCGTATTTATTCTGTATCAATTTTGATAGGCTAATAAATATGGCATGTTATCTCAGAAAATGACACAGTGGACTGTCTTGTCGCTTCCTCACTGAGCTTCGTTCTTTGATTGGCTGGTTTTTAGTTTCACTGACGCATCATTCGCTGATCGTATATAAGATGAACGCGCACCTTCATTTCACTCACAGCTTCGGGAAGATCTGAAGAGGTTCTTGCTTCAACAGTGATTGAACGGAACTTCGATCTCGCCGGAAATTATTTAAGCCTATTTAAATTTCTTATTCTGTATCAGTTTTGATAGGCTAATAAAACCTGCCGAAATGGAGACTTCTCAGATTCGCCAGAACTACGACCGCGACTGCGAGGCTTTGATCAACAAGATGATCAACTTGGAGCTTTACGCTTCCTACATTTACACTTCAATGGTATGTGTCTATACATTTCTTCTATTCTCACTTTTACAAGACATATCTTTTGTTGTATGGTGACAAGTTTTCTCTCCTTCAATTATATCCTTTTTTATATAATGCATAAAAAAATAAAATAAAAAGTATCAGGTCAGGATATTACACCTGTAGAAATATGTTCTTTGTTATATCTTGCCTCACAAACCACTTTGTTATTGGTTCAAGGACAGAGAAGCAAGTCTTAGGTCAGCACCCACAATGCTATCCTTAATTGTTTATGTACTTATTTTTTTAAACAAATGTTTGAATAACTTAGCTAAGTAAAAAAACAAATGTTTATTTTTAACTTACACAGAAAGAAACATGCCTTCCGTTCTTTGTTATATCTTGCCTCACAAACCACTTTGTTATTGGTTCAAGGACAGAGAAGCAAGTCTTAGGTCAGCACCCACAATGCTATCCTTAATTGTTTATGTACTTATTTTTTTAAACAAATGTTTGAATAACTTAGCTAAGTAAAAAAAAAATGCTGTATTTTTAGCTTACACAGAAAGAACATGCCTTCCTCTGGTAGAGAAGCAAGTCTTAGGTCAGCACCCACAATGCTATCCTTAATTGTTTATGTACTTATTTTTTTAAACAAATGTTTGAATAACTTGGCTAAGTAAAAAAACAAATGCTGTATTTTTAGCTTACACAGAAAGAACATGCCTTCCTCTGGGTTTTGTTGGACTCCATTTGTGCTTCAGGACATCAAGGTGTTTTAATAGTATTTTGAACTAAAACTTGTAACCCTGTTTTGTTTTTGTTTTTTAATACAATTGTTATTGTTATAAACTGACATTATGCCTATTTGTAAGGGACTGAATTAGAGGGGATCTTGCTCTTAATGTTTGTGTCTCTCTTCAGAAGCCTGATCGTGATGTGTGGGGCTTAATTATCAGCATGTACTTACTATAGGGTAAGGATTAGGGTTTTCCTTAGGGTTAGTTGCATGTTTTTAAAATTAAAAGTATGCATAATTTACCTTTTTAGACCTAACTAAATAAGGTAAATTTATGTCATGTTATATAGGCCAAGAAGCAGCCAGAGACTCACCGCGCCTTCAAAAAAATCCAACTGAGGTGCGTAGACCAAAAAAGGTTACCCAAAGGTGAAGAGCTTGAAAAAAGTTCGCACACTCAAACATCAAAGCATCACAAGCGAGATGAGAACAATATAAGCAATTTACTGAATAAAACAAGGCAAACGTTTCGGGATTGTTATAAACTGATATTACGCCTATTTGTAAGGGACTGTTGAATTAGAGGGGATCTTGCTCTTAATGTTTGTGTCTCTCTTCAGAAGCCTGATCGTGATGTGTGGGGCAATGGACTGATTGCTATGCAGTGCGCTCTTCAGCTGGAGAAGAACGTCAACCAGGCTCTGCTGGATCTGCATAAGGTCGCCTCTGAGAAGGGAGACCCCCATGTGAGTTATAATGTTTCCCCAGATCTGAGTATGAAAAAGCAAGAAAGAAATATGCAAATTAGTTCATGGGTTAAATGAAGTTGATTTTTTTTAAAGTAGCCAGTAGAGGTCAATTATGGTGATTAGTCAGTGACTTTAAATACATGAGTCTGTTAAGCAGTGTCATCTAGTTTATCATCAGGACACAAAAAGACCAGAGGATGTGCTCCTGTACTGGCCTCATTAATACCTCTTCCAACAGCAATCTCAGTTTCCCTATAAGGATGTCAACCATCCAGGTAATGGCAGGCTCAACTCTGCTTCAGCGAGTGTGCAGTTGATACAGTCCTGGCACATCGTTTTTCAGGCTAAAACCTTAAAAAATATAAAAATAATAACGTCGGGTTGTGTTTGTAAGTTTCATTAACACCAGTATTACAGTACTTCTGTTGTTCACCTCAGCACTAGTGTGCACAAAGGGACATCCAGCATCGTTTATCAATGTGCGCAGCACTCAGGAAATGTTACATTGACTGAACAAATCACTGAAGAACACTGTAAAATTAAGGTCACTTGATTACAAGCAGCACAAGCAAAAGAGGATTCAGCAAAACTATCAATAGTGCAAGTTCTTCAGTGAGCAGAAAAACAATAGTTTCTAAGAGCTCACAAATAGAGTAGCATGTAATGGTCTTGTTTCTTATATTGCAATAGCACTTCCGACTGGTATCCTAAAGCTACACTCACTGACTTTTCAAATAACCTCCTTAAAAAGCTTAATTTAGATGAATTAAGCCTATCCTATGGTAAAGGCTACTAATAATTTATAACATTGGAAATATTTGTAACGATAGACCCAAACAGACAAGAAAAAACTGTTTCAAATTAAACATAATATGGTTTACTATAACAGTCTGATGGTTTGACATGTGTAAGCTACTGTAGCAAGCTGATCAGGTTACAAATACACGCATCTTCCATGAGAGACAAAATGCTGAATCACATGTCAGCTCTTGGGAGTTTGTGGTTGTTGCTGCTGACACAGAGTGAGCTTTCATTGGCAATTTCTGGAAGCTACAAAACTGCTTCGTAATTGTGACCTCTCTTCACTGTACTTTTCTGATCAGTCAGGTGTCAGGTATCTAAAGATGGTTACAAAGAGGAAAAAGGCATAAAATCCATTGTGGAATATAGTAGCCTTTGTTGCAGGATTGTCCCATGATATTTGCCATATTATACACAGGCTCGTTTTTATCACTTTGCTAAATCGTTTCACGACATGTTGTTTCTCTATCGATTATTTGTCCATTCTTGACATTGTATAAATATTTTATAAAAACCTTATAGGCTAAATAGCGCAAATGGCATTAGCTATGCATCAGTGTTATGGGACCATTAATTAAATTCTTACTAGTAACAATGCCAGTTAGAGAGCTCTCTAATTCAATTGTTACTAGTAAAAATTGCATTAAAGAGCTCTGTAATTGTAATTCTTACTAGTAAGAATTGAATTGAAGAGCTCTCTAATTTAATTATTACTAGTAACAATGCAATTGCAGAGATCTCTTAACTGAATTAGAGAGCTCTCTAATCATAATTGTTACTAGTAAGAATGCAATTGCAGAGATCTCTAATTGGCATTGTTACTAGTAAGAATGCAATTGCAGAGCTCTCTAACTGAATTGTTACTAGTAAAAATGCAATTACGACGAGTAACGCTTGGAATATTTTAAGCTAAAACTGCTTGCCATATTCTTGTTCTGTGATGAGTTAGTTTTGCAGCCATTTTAATTCCCTTCTTTGATTTTGTTCAGGCTTTCTACTTCAAACGGGATGATGTCGCTCTTGCTGGTTTTGCCAAGTTCTTCAAGAAGAACAGCGAGGAGGAGCGCGAGCATGCTGAGAAGTTCATGGAGTTCCAGAACAAGAGGGGGGGACGCTTTGTGCTTCAGGACATCAAGGTGCTTTAATAATGTTTTGAATTAAGCATTTTGACTTTGAACATTGTAACATAAGCAAATCTGACTCTAGACCAATTTTTATGGAATGACCTTATGCCATGCTCACTACTCACTGATTGTGTCTCTCTTCAGAAACCTGATCGTGATGTGTGGGGCAATGGACTGATTGCTATGCAGTGTGCTCTTCAGCTGGAGAAGAACGTCAACCAGGTTCTGCTGGATCTGCATAAGGTCGCCTCTGAGAAGGGAGACCCTCATGTGAGTGACCCTCATTGTTGAAGTTGAGACGCTAAATCTGCCTGCATATACATGTCTCTTTAAAGCAGTTTCATTCAGTGCTGAGAATTTAGCATCCTAAATTTTTTTTTCTGACGTCTTGTCCAACAGCTGTGTGACTTCCTGGAGACTCACTACCTGAATGAGCAGGTTGAGGCCATCAAGAAGCTTGCTGACCACATCACCAACCTTTCCAAGATGGATGCTGGCAACAACAGGATGGCGGAGTACCTGTTTGACAAGCACACCCTGGATGGAGACAGCAGCTAAATGCAGCCCTCAGATCATATTAATACATGAATGAATAAAAATATTATTCTCTTAAATATGTTCTTATCAAACAGCTCTTGTGCAAAATGTTGAAGTCTGACAGGTAGAAAGGTTAACATCAAGTAAAGTTTCCTGTTACTTGTAAAACAATGCAGCGTTACTGTTTTAGTCATCCTGTGATTGTCATCAAGCAATGCTTTCCTGTTGAATGTGCAATGATTGACCTGGTGAATTTAAATAAAAAATTCTGAGCTCAATAACCTTGTATTTTTATTTAAAATTGCAGGATGCAGTCGGCGCCAATAGGTTAGTGCGTCGACATAGAGTGCAACTGCGCTCACGGCGATCCGAGTTCGGCATTAAAAAAAGGCATAAAATCCCAAAAAATATCTTTAAAAAAAGAGTGGGCTGTAATGATTAATGTAACTGGATTTTTTTCCCCAGCAGAAAACCTGTGAATGCAGATCTATTGGACTGAAAAGTGGTAACAATAGTGTGACTGATTAATGTACAAATCTACTGTAACAGCGACAACAAACCTCATAGATAAAGTGAAAATAGAGGAGACACTTCACTCATCCGTAAGGATAATGTCAATCACTGACACAACTGCACATTAGTATTTCATAAAATCTAATGTACAACCTAATATTATATAGGCCTACAGAGAGTAAATACAATATTCTTACAAACTTTTCGTGGTCTGTTAAATGAAGAGATCTAAATATTCACATTAATTTCCACGGCACTACAGGTGTAGGCTAGTATTTCATTTTACCACACGAGGGTGCTGTTTTGATGTCTAATAATCGCACATTGGTCATAAACACTGAAGGACCAAGGCCCGTTATGGTTCATAAAATTATCTTTTTCAATGTCTCGATAATCGTCAACTACTGGTGAAGCCTTATCCTCATTTCATAACCAATGAACAAGGTTTATAGCCTCCTTATGCTATACCAATCATGCCTATTAGCAGCAGTGAACCACCGACTATAATCCGATTCAGAAGGGTCTGAACGAAAATTATATTGCAAATTAGAATCCGATAAACAGCATGCAGGAGATTATATAGGATACTAGCAAATTGAGAAACGGGCGTACGAGATGGATTAAATAAGATTATAGGATTATTATAAATTATATCCGCGGGTCGGGTGGGTTGGGTAATAAAAAAATGCTTTCTGATTATTTGCGGGTGGGTCGCGGGTGGATAAGATAAATCATTAATGATGCAAATGTTAACTACATTTTCTAAAATATGAACGTGTTTTAAATAGGCTACAGAAATTGAATAAACTGTAAATTAACATATTAAAGTTATTCAACAAAACATTATTTAGTCAAGAGCACTGAGGGATTTTCTCTGTCTTTTGTTGTTTGATTAACATTAATGACAGACGCCACAGCTTTATTAGGCTGCTGCTGTCACAAGACCTATTTCACGGATCCAATACTGATACACATTACTACAGGGCACATAACTGTGAACAGAAGGGAGAGCACGATTAATCCAAGTGAAAGAGGGTTTGGCGCTTCAAATGCGCTTTGGGGAGAGAGAGGGACAGATGATAAAGTGGACGCAAGAGTAAATTAGAGCAGTGTGTGAGAGGGCTGCTGTGCTCTATAAACAAAGCACAGGTTTCTATCTATTTAAGAGAGTAGGATCTGTAGAACATCATCAGGTAAGTTTGATTATTGTTTGCTTCATTGGCTCCACTTATTCATGGAAATATCATACTATCTTGGAATTGATTGACATGTCAAGCAGTGTCATTTAAAATGATTTTAAACAGCATTTTATGATTATTATAGCATGTGCACTTTAATAGCATCATATTAATTCAAATACTACATGGAATATAGTTGTAACTACTTGAAAATGTGTCACGATAGTTTGAGTGAATAGCAAAATAATACATTTTCACTAAATTCATGGAGACTATATAGGCTGCAACAGTCCACAGACAATCTAATTCACTTGAAATGTCATGTAATTATAAATGAAAACTACTTATATATAGCAAAGTGACGTTAATAAACAACACACGGTTCGTTTTTTTGTTCTTTTCTTGTTCGCCACATTTTGTATAACAGTATAGCTACATCTTTTCTATAAACTCTCGCAATAAGAGTGGCTCAGATGAGTTTTGCTCGACTAAATTGATGCTTAGCCTATGTGCGTAAAAGCTCTTCAGTCTTGGACAACTGCCATAAAAAATAAAAAATAAAACTACGGAAAGCGTGACTAGATGAGATTTAGGTAATCCGAAAAAACAGCAGTTCTACCCGCTGGTGGACAAAGTAGCGATGAAGGAAAAAAAACAAGGCCGTATGACGCCGGCCTTCTTTAGCCAGATTAGTGCAGTCGTGTCAGTAAATGGCACACATTATGCTTTCTGACCTCTTCAGATTACGCACTTTCAAGGTATCTGCTGTCTATGGAAAAGATAAGAAGAGAAGAAATTACTTCATTGTTTCAACCCTCTTTTGCACACGTTATAAAATAATTGTTATAAACGTTTAATTCCCTTTTCTCATTCAAAAACTAATGTAGAAAACTTTTAAATATGCTGGAAGCTGTGTATACGGTGTATATATTTGGCAGATGTCAGAATACTAAATATGAAAATCAGCAAAGAACTGCTAGGCTTACAAGAATGAAGTGGACTCCTGCCCTAGCTATCATTTTACCTAAATTTAAATAAATAAGTAAATAAGCATATACATTTCTAAATAAAAAAAAGTTAGCTAAAGTTAAAATAAAAAATAACAATTGTTTTTTATTTAAAAATAAAATAAATATTTTCTATTTAATTTTATATTTACAATATTCTCCTGAGTGGTTGAGACACAGGTGAGGTATATTCATCTGTAGCAATTATGCTTTTGAACAACAAACAGATTTAAGCAATTATATACCCCTAATAATTAATATGCACATGATGTATATGACTCTACATGTTTAAAAAAGTTAAGACACTAACAAATTCAAATAACATTTAATGGATTGTAATGGATGAAAAATCAATTAAATGACACATATATATATATATATATATATATATAAGAACATTATATTAAAGTAACCACCAGTATGTAAAAACAATCTTAAAATATCTATCTTAATTATCTCTTGAAGTAATTTTTTAATCCATTTTATTGGTGGTGGTATATATATCGTGCATACAGAGTGAAGAAAATAGGTCAGTCATGAGTTAATTATGATAACCCAGCAAGGTCAATAGAGAAAATGAAGAATTTCATCTTTTTAACTGTAAAAAGGTTTATGTTTATTGTCTTTCATCACTGTGGTCAGTCCATGTGGCTGACATAGAATCATCATAAAGTCCTGTCATAAATTCAACCGTGACTTTTCTGCTCAACATATTCTTATATACAAAGGAGCAGTGCCTATACCTGAAGTCTTTAGTCTTACATGGCGGTCTGGTGACAAGATGAGTAGGCTCAAGTGTGAACGTGAGGCGGCAAGGGGAGGGCTCTGTTCCTAATTTACTTAAACCCAAGGATTTTTGGATTAGCTTTGGCATTTAATCTCGTTACGCATCTGCTGAGAGTGACAAGAGGTCAGTTCAACAGAGTAGGGCAGGTGGAAACATAACCATTGTGTGCTAATGTGGATGACAAATATTGGAGTTTTTGAGCACATTCTAGTGTTTGAACACATGGGCATTACAAGTGCATGGTTGTGTTTTGACATGTCACAATTCCAGGATTAATAACAGACATGCTGAGCTCAAGCATCAGAGTTTACTCCATCAAAAGTCATGCCAGACACAAACAGGACAGAGGTGGGGAGGGAAAGAGAGAGACTTTCTTGAGGGCTTGAGACCGATCTAGGCAATATATGTGATTTATGGCATTTAGTTTATGTTATGTCAGGACAGTAACAGTCTGTTTTATGTCTGTAGCTGGTCAGCCATGCGATTGGTCAGCATGCAGCATCGTGTGCGGAGGGCAGCAGAATCAGAGGAGCCCAAACCTGCTCCACCTCCTCTGCCTCCTCCCTCTCATCACTCCCACAACTTCATAAATATGAAGAACAAGTTTTTCAATGAGCTTAGCCATCTACCTAGTAAGTAATAATTCTTTGTCAATACACCACACTTGACTAATCATACTCCAGCAAGCCACCATCATTGTAAGACATGAGTATTCAGTTGAATGTAGGTTCTGACGTCGGTGATGATGTCAGGACAACACCTAATGCTAATGTCAGTGTGAAGCAGAATAATGACATTGATATTTTGATGTTTTTAAGTCATGGTATCATCTCATGCTAACATCATATTGACGTCCAACAGTTGTGAAGTGATAACCTAGATGCAACATTTGTTTAATGTGATAATCTTAAAGGTACAGTTCACCCAAAAATGAAAATTCTGTCACCATGTACTCACCCTCATGTTGTTACAAACTTGTGTGACTTCCTTTCTTCTGTTGAGAGGATATCATAAAAATATTTTGAAGAATATGGGCAACCAAACACTTGCTGGTCCACGTTGACTTCCATAGTATGGACCAAAAATAAAAACTATGGAAGTCAATGGGGACCAGAAACAGTTTGGTTACCAACCTTCTTCAAAATATCTTCTTTTGTGTTTAACAGAAGAAAGAAACTCATACAGGTTTGGAACAACTTGAGGGTGAGTAAATGATGACAGAATTTTCATGTTTGGGTGAACTATTCACACATGGACCTTTAACATCCACACAATTTTAAATGCACAGTGTCATCATTACACATTGATATTTTGTTGGTTTAGTCATGGTATTAAGTAACCAAAATTTAACGGCTCTCCAATTCACATGAACCCTGATTTTCATCTTTAGCCAAAATTTACATCTGTCCAATGCCTGTCTGTTGCAAGCTGGAATCATTCATATTTCATCATATTATCATTACAAAACACACATTTCCATCAAACTCTCTCTCTCTCTCTGTGTGTGTGTGTGTGTGTGTGATCAATTCCTCAATTTTTTTCCATTTCCATGTACATCCTTCATGTTTTATCTGTTCCATCAACAGACCCCAAGATCAGAAGTAAGTTCCAATTTTCCAAAGTCTTTTTCTGTCCGCCCTCCAACCACCTATCCATCTACTTATTAATTTAGCAGAAAATGTGTAATTGGTTGAAATGATGTCTTTTTTTACTAACAGAAATGAAATGATCATTGTTTTTTTCTCTCTAACTTTATTTCTTTCTCCACTGCACAGTGCCCATGTGGGCCATTGGTGCCATAGTTGTGGTCGTGCTTGCCCTGGTTGGCTGCTTTGCTTTCTGTATCTATAAGAAGTGTTTGGGAGGGAAGAAAAAAGCTAAAAAAGTCAGAGAGAGGAAGGGAGGACGAAGAAGGATGAAAAAGGAAGGAGAGGAAGAAGCAGGCAAGGTTGGAGAGTCTGAAAATTTAAAGCATAGTGTTCAGAGAGAACGAATCTCTTTCAGACATCGATCTGTCAAATTATTCATTTTAATCTAAGTATTAAAAAGAAAAGAGGTAATGTTTGGCTTAAAGTTTTGCTTAAGTATTTTAAATTTATACTGCCCATACTTAGGAACAACCTAAAGAAGGAGAGGGCGAGGGAGAGAAAGAATGTTATGGCAAGTTGGAGTACACTCTGGACTATAACTTCACTGACAATCAGGTTGGTTGAGAGTAGATGTTCTTTATATTCATTCTGATTGTGAGTTGATATGATACATTTTTTACACAAATCAAGAAGTGCTATTCTAAAAGAATGTGTGACTAGCTGCTTGATTTTGAAAACCTGACCCACAACCTTTTCTTCAACAACCTTCAGCTCATTGTTGGTGTCTTGCAAGCCCAAGACCTTCCTGCCATGGATATTGGTGGAACATCTGACCCCTATGTCAAAGTTTATATGCTACCAGACAAGAAGAAAAAGTTTGAAACCAAGGTCCAGCACAAGAATCGGTGTCCTGTTTTCAACGAGACATTCCTATTTAAGGTATTGCAGTTATGTTTTTATAAACACGCATTTTTGGGGGATTAGCCTAAAGAAAATTTGTCACACTTAATTGCTTAATTTCACAGTAGAGTAAGTGCAACATACCTTTTTTTGTTCAAACAGGCATTCGACATGATTTCTTTTTTTTTTTCTGTTTCAAGATCCCCTTTAATGATCTAGCAGGGCAGACTCTGGTCCTGCAGGTGTTTGACTTTGACCGCTTTGGTAAACATGATGTAATTGGAGATCAAAATCCCTATGAACAGCGTTGACCTGGGCCAGCCCATACATGAATGGAAAGACCTGGTCGGAGGAGAGAAAGTGGAAGTAAGGCTTTCCATCAGGCTGTTTAAAAAAAAAAAAATTGTCAGCTGCCATAGTCTGTTTTTTGATGCTTTTAAACTAAACACTGTCCTCTTCCTCCCCAACAGCAAGAAAATTTAGGAGACGTCTGTATCTCCCTGCGCTATGTGCCCACCTCTGGTAAACTGACCGTCTGTATCATGGAGGCCAAGAACCTGAAGAAGATGGACGTGGGTGGTTTATCAGGTTAGTGTGGTAGCGTTATTTTGTTAAAGTTACATTTCCTTTCTGTTGTACTTGATATTAAAATGAAATGACTCTCTACACATCAAATGTGACTTTATTTTAATATAATTAGATTTTTATTTTTTGAATTATCCTGGCTTTTATGTGGAAATGTGGTGCTAAGCTGCATTTCTTGTCTTTATCCATATAACAATGCCTCTTTCTTACTTTTCTCTTTACTTTTCTGTCTTAGATCCTTTTGTGAAAGTGGTTTTGCAACACAATGGAAAGCGTATCAAGAAGAAGAAGACGACAGTTAAGCAGAACACACTGAACCCCTACTTCAATGAAAGCTTCAGCTTTGAAATCCCCTTCGCTCAGATTCAGGTAAACGTTTCAAACTCATTTCCGTGACTACTTGCATATCTAATACATTTACAGATTTGTATTTTTGGTCCTTTAATGCATCAAAATGCGACCTTTTCACTGTATAGTATGTTTAAAGTGCTAATGTTACTACACTGTAAACAATTATTTTTCAAAGTTGTAAATAAAACAGATTATTGCAGTATATTTTAGTCTTTCTACTTCAGAATTTTACATTTAATTCAGTGTTACTTTCTGTTTCTTATTTGTGAATTTTACTAGCAAAATCTTGAATTTTGACTGTTTATGATATCTGTTTCATAGTAAATCCAATTTTTTTCAGTGTACTAAAATCATCTGTGTTTACAATTGAAAAGTTTGATGAGAAAGAAGAAAGTGGATTAAATGCATATTGACCTATTTTTCTCTGTTCATCTGCTTTCTTGTAGAAGATCCAGGTGTTGCTCACTGTCTACGACTATGATAAACTGGGAAGCAATGATCCAATTGGGAAGTGCTGGATTGGGTTTGGTGCTAGTGGGGTGGGTCTGCGCCACTGGTCAGACATGCTGGCCAATCCCAGACGACCTGTGGCTCAGTGGCACACCCTTCAGCCTGAAGAGGAAGTAGATGCTGCCCTTAAAGCACCTATCCACTAAATATCTTATCCGCCCCTCAACTAAAAGTTTTCACACATCTGGCAAAACATCATTTAAATTTTATCCGTCCTTTCACTTAGGAGTTTCTGTCTGTTACGTTATTGATCATCATCCTGTACCCTTATTTACTGTGAAACAAAGGAGGAGTAACTTTTATAAATGTTATTATGTATATTATGTTCATCTGGACTGTGTTTCTTATTTAAATGTGTCTGTATGATGTGGATGATAAGTGTGTGTGTTTTGTTTGAAAGTGTTGTATGTATGTATCTGTCCATAACTGTTCTGATTTGCCTCGTCGTTTTTCTGTGAACCAAGATGACTATAAACACAACAACTGGATACATAATCACAGATTTTAAGATGTGTTTTTATTTCATATAGGCTACAAATGTGACCCTGGACCACAAAACCAGTCATGAGTAGCACGGGTATATTTGTAGCAATAGCCAAAAAAAAATGTATTGATTTTTCTTTTATGCCAAAAATCATTAGGATATTAAGTAAAGATCAGGTTCCATGAAGATATTTTGTAAATTTCCTACTGTAAATATATCAAAACTTAATTTTTGATTAGAATATGCATTGCTTAAAACTTCATTTGGACAACTTTAAAGGCGATTTTCTCAATATTTTGATGTTTTTTTTGCTGCCTGATTCCAGATTTTCAAATAGTTGTATCTCCGCCAAATATTGTCCTATCCTAACAAACCATACATCAATGGAAAGCTTATGTATTCAGCTTTCAGACGATGTAGCTATACATCTCAATTTCAAAAAAATTTACCCTTATGACTGCTTTTGTGGTCCAGGGTCACAAATAGACATACAATAGTTGTAAAATTGTTGGGGGTAAAAAACAAAAAAATGTGAACAGGGAATTAGAGCCGGTGAGGGGTGGAAGTGTGGAGAAGATGAAGGAGACCAGAAAGGACACAAAAAATTATACAGAGTGAAAGGGAGAGCTTGGGGAAGGTTAGACAGATAGAGAGACAGCATTTTAAATAAAACGTAAATTAACTGGTTCAATATGAATTTATTAAAAACTACAAAACAGATTAACACAAGCCGAGATGCAATCGGTGCATTGCAAAGCTAGCAAAAATGATAGCAAATGACCAAGACTGCATCCAACGTTTAAGATATTAACATATAATATATCTTTAGAATAAGTTTTGGTTTTAGATTAATACTCACAAAAAAATATTCTTAACAGTGTTAATCTATATGACATCTAGCGAATTTGTGACTGTCATGCTACAACACTGCCGCTTTGAGAGCTAGCATCATGATTTTCAAATCGGTTTCTCAAAGGCTCTTCAGGTAGCTTGTATACATTAACATGTTTGGTCACACAGCAAGAACATTGTAGATAAAGACTTACCAGCAGGAGGTGTAGTGTTAACATGAAGTTTTGCTAGTCTACTAATTTATTATGAACAAACATGCGCTGATGGCCACCAGATGGTGGTTGCAGATCAACAATAAAACTAATGTCAGTAATTCTAATATATACATTCCCTGGCTTCAATGGGTGCAAAAGTCCTAATATAATGACGTGGACTTTAGAGTTCAAATGCAGCTGTTGCATGCAGTAGGCAGAGTCCTGTTCCTCACTAGAGCTAAGCAGGAGTTCAAATGCAGCTGTTGCATGCAGTAGGCAGAGTCCTGTTCCTCACTAGAGCTAAGCAGGCCAGATCCTGGTCAGTACACTGTTGGGAGACCCTTTGTGAAAAAGTAGGTAGCTTCTGCAACTAGTTTTAGTCTAGCCAGCAGGGAGTGCTCATTCCTTGGCTTGAATGGGTGCAAAAGTCCTAATATAATGACGCGGACTTTAGACTGTAAAAAGGAGCATCCTTCAGATGAGGCATTAAACTGGCCTGCTGACATTCTGTTTTCATGAATTCCCCGCCACAATTACGAATTTGACTTCTTTCTCTTTTTTTTTTTTAAGGCGGTAGCGCATTCTGATGCCTGGTAAGCCGCTGTGAAAAACTAGCTTGCTGCTGGAGCTAGTTTTAGTCCGGCCAGCAGAGGGTGCTCATTCCCTGACTTGTATGGGTCCAAAAGTCTTAGTATTACGATGCAGACTTCAGACTGTAAAAAGAAGCAACCTTTTGATGAAGCGTAAAACCGGCCCCTGTAAAAAGGAGTGTCGTTCAGATGAGGCATTAAACTGGCCTCCTGACATTCTGTCGTCAATAATTCCCCACATTATTTATGAATTTGACCTCAATGTTTAAGGTGGTAGCGCATCCTGATTGCCGTATTGAGCTTGTCCGGATGTGCTACCCCTCTGTTAGAGCCGTTTATTAAGGCGCAGTTTATTTTATTATTAAGGCGCAGACTAATATATATATATATATATATATACAGGCTATGTATACATATACATATATATAGGCTATGTATAATGTACCCGTTTTCTATTAAGTGTGCTTAACAACTATGTACTAACTTTTAAATCATTTGGTAAAATGCACTGTACATATATGTACATTACATTACTTATATTTTAAATACCTGCATGTAATTATATCTGTAATTAATTTCTGTAGGATACTTACACCTATAATTTCACTGCTGACACTGCCCCTTTCCCTTAACCCACCCACCTAACCACAAAACCTGTCACTGACCTTAGATGATACACGGGGCAATTTTTTGAGCAATGATGTTACCCTGTTACACAGGGCCCATGACCGATCTAAAGTATCCAGATAGACATGTATTACCCATTCTCAATGGGAAAGTGCCCACGCAACATTGCTCAAAAGTTGCCCTTGTATCATTACCTTAATAACCTTTACCTTAGCCCACCTCAGTATAGCAGTAAAAGTGTTTTGCAATACAACATGAACACAATAAGTACATTGTACTTTACTAAAAACTTAATATGAAGTGTGACCAATTTAATTACATTTAGAAAATATATAATTTTATATAAATGTAGACAACTGGAGGAAATAATGTGAAAAATGTACGTTAAATCATAGCCTAGCCTTCTGTTAAGACATAGTATAGTGTTAATGTGGGCCTGTCGATTGCCTCCAGCCAGCCTTAACAATTGAAGTACACACCTTTTGACAATTATACTTGTAATTTTATCACAAATATTTGCTGGGAGCTACAGCATACTGGCATTTTGTATGAGAGAGTTGAACACTCGTCTCAAAATCCTCCCTCATACAACCTGTTCTTTACTATTACGTCACTCCACCACAAGAGGCTTCAGGTCTGATGTACATAACAGTTCCAACTTGTGGGTTCCTTGATAACATCCCATTTTACTTCAGCAAACCTAATGAAAACTGACCAAAAGACATGTAGGAAAGTACATTTAAGGAAATGACTTGTGCTATTAATGGCGAGGCATGTGAACTGGAGACCACAATTTTTGTGCAGCATCATGAAAACAGGATTCTCAGGCCATGTTTTAAACACTATGAATGAAGACAGACATCTTTAAATGAAGTCAAAGCCACTTCAGTCTGACACACAACTTATTTTCATTTCCTCAACACACATTCCTCTTCCCTTTAGGAGGAAATTAGTTTCTGATGCATTAGCAGTCTGCTTTGCAAAGAATAAATTATGATTCAGATGCATTTTTTCATTTACATTTATTAATTTAGCAGACACTTTTTCCAAAGTGCCTTACGAATGAAAATAATACAGAAGTGATTCATCTAATCCAAGCACATCAGATCTGAGAGTTTTGAATACATTCAGAAATATAATTCTTTTGCAGAGGCTGTGAAATTGTCAGAAGAGTCAAAAGTAAAAGCATCCATGGTGTCTTTTCATTATTTTCCCAATTTCTTATTTCCAGCGACCTCCAACCTTTCCTTTACCATGGCCTTTTTTGCTGTGATAAAGAGAGAGGTGAGACATGAGCATAACTGAGACAGATTTCTATGGACTTTTTTCAAATATTTTTTCACTGAAGAAAAATGCTTAAGAAATAAGGGTTGGTTCGTCCAAAATTAAAAATTCTGTCATCAACATTAACTCCAAAACCTAGATGATTTCTTTCTTCTGTGAAACCATACCAAAAGATGGTATGTTGGTGACAAAACCGTTTCCGTTCCTATTGACTTTGAATGTATGCACAAATACAATGGAAGTCAACAGGAACCAAAACTGTTTGGTTATCAATATTCTTCAAAATCTCTTCTTTTGTGTTCAGCAGAAAATAAATAAATAAATGCATACAGGCTTACTGGACAAAATAAGGGTGAGTTACAGATGACAGAATATTCATTTTTGGGTGGACTATCCCTTTAAGTTTGAAACACACTATACAACTTTTGCCTAGCTTTTTGCACTGATTTGCAGTCTGGTGGAGTCGACACTAGTTGCCAAAAGTCAGAGCCAGACCACAGAATTTGAGCAGTCAGTTTTTACAGCTTTCGGATGTCACAGTTGTACACTCTTAAAAATAAAGGTGCTTTAAAGGTTCTTCACAGCGATGCCATAAAAGAACCATTTTTGTTTCCACAAAGAACCATTCGGTCAAAGGTTATTTAAAGAACCATTTCTTTCTTACCTTTTTATAATCTGAAGAATCTTCTTTCACCACAAAGAACCTTTTGTGAAACAGAAAGGTTCTTCAGATGTTAAAGGTTCTTTATGGAACCATTTAGACAAAAAGGTTCTTCTATGGCATCGTGAAGCACCTTTATTTTTAAGAGTGTATGCACACGTTTTTTTTTTTTTGCTTTCACTTTCGCTTTTAAAATTGATCACGTTCAGCAAGAAGGGGAGGAGAGGGGAGGGCAAGGCCCATGAATGCCCCACCTTGGCGCCGGCCCTGGCGTAGTCTGTGATGACTCCGATTGTTTAGCCTCACACTATGATTTTATCCAGTCTGAGAATGTCAAACATATGAACTCATATTGTTTTCATTTGACTTCTTGCAATGAGGCGAATTTTTCTGAGCGAGTTGTGTTTGGACTTGAATGTCTGTGTGTGTGTGTATGTGTGCGTGTGTGTGTGCGCGCGCTCGTGTATGTGCGCGCGTGTGTGTTCCTCAGTCATTTAAGTGTATGATTCCCAGTTTTTCTTGATAACCATTTACAAAGTTGGCAAGTGAATGCATCCAAGTGTTAAAAAATCTGATAAAAAAAAAAACAATATACTAAGTAACTTAATGTGACTTACAACTTTTGAGCATGAGAAATCCTGTTCAGCAGAACAACAATCTGTTGAGAAGGAAGCAACGTTCAGATAAATACATTTTTTGGCACTTTCACTGTCTTTTCACTCTTTCGGTTTTCCTCTAATTCAACCGAGCACAGATTAGTATTCACCAACACAAACACAGACAGATTTAATACTGTATAATCCTTCATTAGATGCCTACACCTAGATTCTCTCTCGGTGACTCAAATCACCACACCTCATACTTCTGTCTCTTCATTTGATCCAAGAGGTCAAACTTCTCTGACTCCAGCTGGAAAACCCAGTTCCACATCTCCTGAGCTCGCTGCCTGTTTTGTGGGAGTAAGGAACAGATATGATGCAAAACTGTCAGGTTTGAATAGACACCTATTCATGGAGCATGGGGGGAAAAATTTGAGTCTAAAAAGGAACACACTTTTCAATGTAAAATTAAACATCCTGTGCACATCTTGAATAACGATAAACATATGACTGTATTTGGATGAGTATGTGGGTGGTTACCTCAACCCATCTTCTCGCAGATTTTCGATGCCAAGAGGAGAGCGCCTCTCTGAAAGAGTCTTTCTCTTGATCTCTCGTCCCGTAAGACGCTTCCCCCGTTTCTGCTCTGCCTACAACACAAAAATGCATATGCACTGTACAAGCATTATTAATGTACGTATGGTAAGAAACATGTACACAACAGTAACTTACCTTGGCTAAGAAGCCACCAAAGTTTGCCCCCATATTGGACAAAACCTTCTTCTTCTTGGCCTCGTCTTCTGCTCTCTTCTTAGCCTCCTCATCCTCTTTCCTCTGACGCTCTTCCTGATGCGAGAGCGTAGATAATACATTTCACATCGATTTTATCTTGCAAGTGTTCTGTATTAAATTCCACATACGACTTAGAGAGCATTTTACGTTTCATTTCTGATTTACCGCAATCCTCGTCTGTCGGTCTCTTTCTTTCTCCGCTCTAACACGCTGCTGCTCTGCTCTTTCTGCCCGCCGCCGTTAAAAGGT
Organism: Sinocyclocheilus rhinocerous; assembly: GCF_001515625.1. Classification (NCBI taxonomy): domain Eukaryota; kingdom Metazoa; phylum Chordata; class Actinopteri; order Cypriniformes; family Cyprinidae; genus Sinocyclocheilus; species Sinocyclocheilus rhinocerous. The sequence continues at coordinate 596,876 of NW_015664033.1, read as the reverse complement.
TCTTCACAGCGATGCCATAAAAGAACCATTTTTGTTTCCACAAAGAACCATTCGGTCAAAGGTTATTTAAAGAACCATTTCTTTCTTACCTTTTTATAATCTGAAGAATCTTCTTTCACCACAAAGAACCTTTTGTGAAACAGAAAGGTTCTTCAGATGTTAAAGGTTCTTTATGGAACCATTTAGACAAAAAGGTTCTTCTATGGCATCGTGAAGCACCTTTATTTTTAAGAGTGTATGCACACGTTTTTTTTTTTTTGCTTTCACTTTCGCTTTTAAAATTGATCACGTTCAGCAAGAAGGGGAGGAGAGGGGAGGGCAAGGCCCATGAATGCCCCACCTTGGCGCCGGCCCTGTCGTAGTCTGTGATGACTCCGATTGTTTAGCCTCACACTATGATTTTATCCAGTCTGAGAATGTCAAACATATGAACTCATATTGTTTTCATTTGACTTCTTGCAATGAGGCGAATTTTTCTGAGTGAGTTGTGTTTGGACTTGAATGTCTCTGTGTGTGTGTATGTGTGCGTGTGTGTGTGTGTGTGCGCGCGCTCGTGTATGTGCGCGCGTGTGTGTTCCTCAGTCATTTAAGTGTATGATTCCCAGTTTTTCTTGATAACCATTTACAAAGTTGGCAAGTGAATGCATCCAAGTGTTAAAAAATCTGATAAAAAAAAAAACAATATACTAAGTAACTTAATGTGACTTACAACTTTTGAGCATGAGAAATCCTGTTCAGCAGAACAACAATCTGTTGAGAAGGAAGCAACGTTCAGATAAATACATTTTTTGGCACTTTCACTGTCTTTTCACTCTTTCGGTTTTCCTCTAATTCAACCGAGCACAGATTAGTATTCACCAACACAAACACAGACAGATTTAATACTGTATAATCCTTCATTAGATGCCTACACCTAGATTCTCTCTCGGTGACTCAAATCACCACACCTCATACTTCTGTCTCTTCATTTGATCCAAGAGGTCAAACTTCTCTGACTCCAGCTGGAAAACCCAGTTCCACATCTCCTGAGCTCGCTGCCTGTTTTGTGGGAGTAAGGAACAGATATGATGCAAAACTGTCAGGTTTGAATAGACACCTATTCATGGAGCATGGGGGGAAAAAATTTGAGTCTAAAAAGGAACACACTTTTCAATGTAAAATTAAACATCCTGTGCACATCTTGAATAACGATAAACATATGACTGTATTTGGATGAGTATGTGGGTGGTTACCTCAACCCATCTTCTCGCAGATTTTCGATGCCAAGAGGAGAGCGCCTCTCTGAAAGAGTCTTTCTCTTGATCTCTCGTCCCGTAAGACGCTTCCCCCGTTTCTGCTCTGCCTACAACACAAAAATGCATATGCACTGTACAAGCATTATTAATGTACGTATGGTAAGAAACATGTACACAACAGTAACTTACCTTGGCTAAGAAGCCACCAAAGTTTGCCCCCATATTGGACAAAACCTTCTTCTTCTTGGCCTCGTCTTCTGCTCTCTTCTTAGCCTCCTCATCCTCTTTCCTCTGACGCTCTTCCTGATGCGAGAGCGTAGATAATACATTTCACATCGATTTTATCTTGCAAGTGTTCTGTATTAAATTCCACATACGACTTAGAGAGCATTTTACGTTTCATTTCTGATTTACCGCAATCCTCGTCTGTCGGTCTCTTTCTTTCTCCGCTCTAACACGCTGCTGCTCTGCTCTTTCTGCCCGCCGCCGCTCCTGAGGACCAAATGGCCGACAATTAGTGCAAAGCAAAGAGAAAATAGAGTACAGAAAGTTTTTTGAAAAAACTGAGATGATCAAGATCAGGAATTACAATTCTCTCCTTCAGACCGATCAGTTCTTCCTCCTCTTTCTTCCTCTGCTCAAAGTGGACATCAATTAAAGTCTGCAACTCCAGAAAGTCCTTCTCCATCCTTTTTCTGTGAATATCCTGAGAGAGGAAATTATATAGATTTTCATAAAGTCTAAACAGCTTAAAACACACAATGGTATGTTTTCATGTCTTCATTGAACACACCATATAAACATTTACCCTGCATGGTGGGAAAAAAAGTGAACACTGCATTTTCTCAGTTTCCAGTTAATTTTAAACAGATGAACTGAACTGGACTGAAATACTGCAGTGAATTGGCACTTACATCGAAATCAACCCGCTCACCCTCTGGAATCTTTGGAGGGGCAAGTTGTGGAACCATTGGCCTGTGTGAGAAAGGGGAATTAGCACGAGATTGAGGGGAATGAGTGCAAGAAGACATTAGGAAAATGCAGAGCATGCTTGTGAAGAGTCTGAACACTTACTTGGGCCGGGGTCTTTCCTCCTCTGCAAAAGGGTGCAACGAACAGGGAAAAAAGAAACAAGGAAGTTCTTTTCAAACGTAGTCATAAAGCCCTTCCTATTCACACACAACTGTACAATAGTCCACTAGTCTTGCTGACTTTTGTGGGGCGTCATACTGAATTACACTGGTTGTATAAAATATGTTTTTCTGCCTCGTTTTGACATTTTCCCATTTTATAAATATCTGGAAATTCTTTTAAATAAAGCTGGTCCCTCTGATGCAACACAAGACTAAAGGACACAGCTGTCACAGGGTTCCTTTAAGAACTCTTCAGTGATTTATTACAGTTAATATAACATTTTGGGTTGGGAAAAAACATGTCAGTCTGGCGAGTAACACAAAAGAGCCGCAAAAGTTGAATTTGATCAGATATTTAGAGCCTCTTCCCACTAATCTATATATATAAAAAAAAGAGTCAAAGTAAATATTTTCAACTAAAATCCCTCACCTTCTTCCTGAGTCTCCTCTGATGAAAAAATACAAGAACATATTAACAACAGAGAACAATGGGCGACGTGGAAATAACATGGTCAAAAAATTAGTAGATAAGCAGACATTTGACAAATAATAACGATGTGTGAAAAAAAAAATACTGTTCAGACATAATGCAAATCTCCAATCCAATTTCTTATTGTGTGACTGGGCATGCAACCTACTCTCGCACTCATTTCATTAGAAAAAAAAATGTAATGTGTTCCACAGTGTGCAGCCAAATGTTTACAAAAACACACCATATATTTGCATTACACATGTCTAAAATGAAGTTATATTTCAAATTACTGACTACGTGATTTATTAAATATAACACAGCCCTTACACACAATACTAAAAATGCATGTTACATGCACAATCTTCCCTAAGGTTTATATTTTACATGCCATTCTGGTGGTGCATGTCTTTGTATCAAGTACCTTGATAGTCTGTATACTCCTGCTGTTCTGTAATATAGACTCAACAAATAAACATGAAAACAAATCAAACATATCAATATCTTTAACAGAGACAGAGAATCTTGGCATTCAGTCCTCAGTAATCCTTATCTGTCCTTATTTGCCTTCCTCTTGCTCCGTTTCTGCATGTCTTCTTTTAAACAGGATAAAGTATGTGTTTTGATCGAATGTGGATTTTGACTTTTTTTTTTTTACATCAATATACTAATTTACTATGTTTTTATTAGCCTACCATACTATTATTAAAACCAGATCAAATTTTATTATCAATTTTATTAACATTATTACATTACTCAAAAATATTGTGGAAAGTTTACATTTTGCCAATCATTACATTGCAGCTGATTACTTCAGCAATCCACTTCTCTTTTATTTCTATTTCTTTCTATTATGTATTACAAGTCCTCAAGTACTTTGTCTGTCATGAACATCAAGAAAGATATATTTACCTTCATCTGAAAATATGAACTAGAGAACTATTGCCTATTTTTGTATGTGCGTTTTTGGACCATACATTTTCAGTACATCACAAATGATGGCTGCAGAAACAGAGGTGCAGCTTTAAAGGAACACTCCAAAACTCTTTGGTCATTTTTGAGCGAGATGCTAACGGTCTAATCAGATTCAATGATCTATGCTAAGCTGCAGCTAAAAGTGCTACCGCCAGACCCGGAGATCGGCTGAATGGATTTGAAAACGGTAAAACTCAACTGTTTAACTCTAGGGGAGTTGGAAAATTAGCCTATTTTCAAAAATAGTGGAGTGTTCCTTTAATTTTACAGATTATTTCTAGTTAATTTTGATTCACATGTAACGTAATAATGTACATACAGTTATGAACATAATCAGTGGAAATAATCCCAAAACAGTGTGATGAGACATTCGGCGCGTGATTGAAGCTCTACTCCCAGTCATGTGACTTTGTGCTGAATTTTACAGCTGCTGCCTCACTTTCACACTATTTCGGCTGGTGTCGCTTTCTGCATTACATACTATCTCATATTTTGTAATATTTAATTGTGTACGGCCTATTATTTTCTAATCGACTTTAAAGAGACTTTGTTTTGAACTCTTGATGAGGTATTATTTTACCTGCTCCTGCATCCTCTGCAGCCTCCTCCTCCTCTGCTTCTCACAAATAAACAAACCACAATGACAAGATGATGGAGGAAAAGGAAAACATAAGTGAATATCAAGAGAGCACGTGAGGACAATCAGGAGAGAATATGAGTATGTATATAAATAAGTGTGTGCAAAGGATTATGTAAGTGTACACCATTTGTTAGGGATGTGCGCCAACAGCAGCATGATATCAGATCAGTCTGTAATAATAACCCTTCCAGGAAAAGGCATTGTGAAAAGCCTAAGCACCCAATCAGACTCATGCATAGCTCCGTGAAACCAACTGAAGCTCAGCAGGGCCTCGAGAGACATCTATAACTGGCCTCTGGGTACACATTATGCCAAGGATTTACTGATAATCACTAAAGCTGAAGTTTTAGAGGGCAAAAAAAACAGAACAATTCTACTCACCCTCTGCTTGTTCACTATGAGGCCATTTAGGAAAAGAAAAGAAAAGGAATGAGTAAAAATCACAGTAAATGTAATGCTTTATTAGACCGATAATCAGTAATGATAGAAAAAAAAGAAACATTACTCACTCATATTCCTCCTCTACATCAGACATGGTGAAACTGCATGAGAGAAGGAGGAAGAGAAAGCGAGAGTGAGACAGACAGTACATCGAAAAATAGCTTAACGTTTCGTAATAGCTTTAGAAAGAGGATGAGAGAGCAGGAGAGAGTGACAAAGCCAAAGTAGCATCAGATCTAAATTGTTCCATTGTCCCAAAGTGCTGACATCTGATTGAATGCTTCATATGAAGACTGATGGGGTGGGAACAGGTGGGAATGCTCAGACAAAGACAGGGTCAGATACGATTTCTGACACTTTCTTCGTTCGGTTCTTCCATTACTACAGTTTCAGACATGTTAGTTCTGTAGCACCTAGTTCTGTTTTGCACAACTGTCAACTAAGTGATTGTTGTGAACCTGGCCTTTCTCTAACTGAATCTTATGGATTTGATTGCAGGAATTGCAGTTAATGACTGTCATACACTGTATAATTGCAGTCATTAACATTCCGCTGTCAGATTCCTTTCCCTCTGCCTCATCATTCACATCAGTGCCATATCATAACTGCTATTTGAAACAAATTTATAGCTACAGTGTCATCGCCAGAGAGAATTTATGAGGCATGTAGCTGTCACCACACCTCTTGTACTTTACCGTCTCTGGACAAAGGCTTGCAAGCACATGCAGTGCCCACCTAAAACCAGCGTCCTTTCAACAGTTCAACCTTGCTGCTACTTTGCTAATGAGATTCTCAGCATCTAAAGAGCACGAGTCTGGCAATTTCTGCACGAAAGGATCAAATTACAAACAGAAGATGTCCCTCGCTCTGGATCAACCCAAGTAGGGATAGACGCAAGAGACAACAGGATGAGAAAGTGGAAGACAGAGAGGGCGTTTGAGGGGCGAGTAAGGTTATGGGAGGTCATAGCGGCATTAACCACAGAATTCTGACGGGTTAATTTTAGCCAAGGACGCAGGGGGAGATTATATGAGTTACGGCGAATCTTTATTGCTCTGAAAGTGAATTTTATTCATAGTTTTGTAAGTCCATTTGGTCTAAGACTAAATCAAACGCTGCACAAATCAGTGCAGACTACTACAGGCAATTATGCCAGGAAGATGTATGCAGGTTATGAACATCATTAGTGAACTACATACTGTTCTGCCTTTAGTTAATTACATCAATTTTTGAGTCCTAAATAAGCACATGTCTGGTACAGGACACTAAAACACAATAATGGATAACTAACATTATTATACTGTAATTGCACACAAGAACTTAAAATCAACAGACCTTCTGAAAAATACTGAAAATTCAATTACTTTTCTCCAGATGGAAAGAAATTACTAAAAATGCAATTGTTTGAGAAGTTACAAAAAATACTTTTACCTTTTGGTGATGGTAGGATGGGTTCACAGTGGATGATAAACAGGCACACAAAGGATGAGAGGACAGTCCCCGTGAATTATGAGAGTTTTGTAATGCGGGACAATGGCTCGTTTTTATATGAGGACAGGGACAGATGGAGGGTGTTAGCAGCTACGGCATAGGACCATGGATGGATTAGAAATGAACCCTGGGACAGAAAGATGACCACCACGAGGGATTAGGGGAGACAGTGGGAATGACCTCACACAACAAACACAGGGATATAAAAAGAGATAGAAAAAAACAAAGAGACAGTTGGGAACAAAAATAACACAGGGGATTTAGACACAATTCTTCCCAGAAGACATATTTTCTATTGGACACAATGTAAAATAAGGTAATGGCTAAGACAACTTAGAGGTAAATGGATGGGCTCCCATTTCTTGTAGGTATTGGTCAGGAATATAAAAGAAAGTTTTGTTTGTCCTTCTACCTTTTTTTAATTCAGATAATTAGCCAAAATACTAACCCTGCAGATAGTTGATTGAAGTTCCAGTAGATGGAAAAGTTGCTGATATATGCAGTGAGGTCAAAGGCAACATGTTCAGCTTGCACAATTGTTGCCTTGTTGCGAAATTACTTGGCCTTTGGCTGAATGGCAATACAACAGACTTTAATAGATTACGATTCAGTTATTTTGTTGTAAAAGGACATCTTTTGCCTGCAGATTACAATAACTTTGAGGCTTACAATGGTCACTTTATTTTCTTTCTGTGAACATGAATTTTCTAGTCACATTTTCTACTCACAGTTTTATTGAAGAACATTTATTTATTTATTTATCAATATTTGGTTCATAGTCCTTCCAGAGTTTGTTTAGGTTGCTCACATATTTGTACAATTACACAGTGGACATTTATTCCAATCAATGCCAGTTCAGTGGTTCTCCAGCTCTTTTTAAAAATAGAGTTTCTCTAGACTGTGACTTTCAAGCCAGACTTCAATAATACTAACTTTTTTCCATGTGACTTCACTAGAACATGCAGTGTTTGCTTCTATTTACATTGCATTGGGCTTTAATCAAAGCACCAACAAAGTTCTTGATTAAGAAAAATATGCAAATCGTATTTCGTGTGGGACTGCACCAAACATTGAGCCTTTGCACTCATCAGAGCACAGAATGTCCTTCAACAAACTCTTAACATAACAGTCCTAGTAACAATAATCCATGGCAGAAAGTAGGGCAACAAAAGAGACATTGTCAGAAATGTATCTCTAAAAAAACCATATATAATTATATAAATTATATATATATTATATATATGTTAAATATAATTTGGTTATATATTCAACCTTTATATAATTAGTTACAGATTAAATCTTATTGAGCAACACACATAACACTTTCTGTATACAAAATGAAGTTTATTATGAAGTAATAGCCTTGCAATAGTTTTTATGAAGACAATACTGGCATGGTCACTGTGAGCGTCTGAAAAGAAAATAGGAAAAGATTGTATGAGACATACTGCAAATCCACACCAGCACTAATATAATGGGTCAAAGAGTGGTCATTGTGTAGCGGTTAAAAAAAGACAATACAAAAAGACCTGAAATTGGGCAATGCTATCCTGACAAGAACTCACCTGTGTGTTTGTGTTGAACTGGGCAACACTGTTTTCTTGGTCAATAAGAAGGGGAAAGAAAATATCCAAGTGGAAAAGAGAAGATCGAGCATTCAGCACTAGTCTGTCTTCTCCCAAATCCAGAACAAGAGAGCAAGCAGATATCTAGTGAAGAAGACGGCAAAGCCTCGAATCTCATACTTTGTGTTAACATGTAGTTGAACGTAGTCCAAAACCAGGCCTCCATTACTCACCACTCCAGGAAGCAGGATCTCAGCGATCAGATGCTCTACATTTCCACTTGGGGGCTCCACTAATAAACTGAACTCTGGACTGGAGTTAATAAAGCACAATAAAGGCATAAATTATTAAATTGCAGGTAAAGTTCTGCCTCACAATAACCAATTGTATATATCACACTGAGCATAACAAATGGGGCAAAACTAAGTCTTTGCACTCATCTCTGGGTTGTCAAACATAAGTGACAGCAAAACACGAAAGGGACACACCAAACAATTTACAAATGCATTTAAAAAAAAAATAAAAAAAACTTCAAATAAACGTACCGTTTGGTTGATGAAGGCAAGGAGTCAGATTCCCTGTTCACAGAGAACAAAGTGATTAGAGGAATTCCAGGTGTAGCTACTCAGCAGGTTAACAATCAGAATGGGATCAGGTACACACTACACAAAAGAGCAATGAGCCACAGATGGACCGCACACACTGACAAATCACTAATCACATGACACATACGCACAGTAACAGACAGGCAAAGTGTCACTGAACAGGTCCAGACAGAATGTGTCAATGATTTTTGAACAAATTTGGCAGCATTCTGTGAAAACTATTTCACTTTAGTAAAATGTGTTAAACAGTAAGTATAAAAATCTTATTGGTAGCTGAAAGCACAATTTTTAGACAAAATATTAAAGAACCAAACACACAAGGGGCTTGCGATGAGATAATTATTATCTATAATTGAATTTTTCAACTGTAAATATACCACTTCCGCACTAATAGAAAATGATGAATAACTAATACATCAATGAACGTCAAAGTAAAGTATCGAAATCGCACCCCTCCTTCAGGCACACCTAGTTGGTGTCAAGTATGATGAACAACTATTTATTTTGTTACAATGCTGTATAACCCAACTTGTTTGAACACTGCCAGAGGGCCTTCTGTTGTAAGAAAGCTATAACTGAAAACTTTGCTGTTCAGAAGTCTTAAAGGGGCAATCACGATTAGTTTTGTAAAAATCGACGCGTTTCAAAAAGGCGGGGCATAGAGGAGAAACAATAATGTACAGTATGTGGAAAATAATGTTTTTTTTTTTACTTTAAACCGCATAAACACATTTCATTACACCAAATACACAAAATAATGTTCTTTTTAGCAGCATCATATGACCCCTTTAATAATGAATGAATACATGTGAATACATGAATAAGAAATGGCACACTTTTCTGATTCTTTGTGAGTATTTTTAACACATGAAGGCCTAACTGTTATTTCCTCAGCAAGACTGTAATGATGTGTTGATTAATCTACAGTACTGGAATGAATACCTGTTTTGGAAATGTTCCGCTCCATTTCAACTAAACACATCTGTGTTGATGCTTAAAACCCAGCACAATGGATAGAGCACCAAGTGGACAAAGTCCAGCAATTATATATCCACTGTGTTGATTTTACTTCCAGGGACAGATGGCAGTATGGCGGGAAAATAAACATGGTAGCTGCAAATGGCAACAAAAAACTGCTTTGAGCAAAATTCCTTCCTTTGCAATACTGATCCAGAGATGTCAGCCCATTTTAGTTGTCTTTTCATGTTGGGTTCAGAGGCAAGTCACCTTCAATTATACCACTGTTTGCATTTATATATTTTTTGTTATAATTAATGGAGGTTTTGTAGCACACTTTACAAATATTTTTGGGAAATGAATAAAAATGATTCCCTGAAGAAGGCTTGTTGCCGAAACGTTTGATTGTCAATTGCTCCGTTGCAAAATTAAAATAAATTACAAGTCATTAAGAAGATACAGCGAGTGCGGATCCTTTATCTGAAAGCAAAATGTTTACTATCTATTGACAGAGCTGTTTGCAGAATGTCACTATTTTGGCCAATTCAATACTAATAAAATACACTAATATAGTGTATGGTGTATTAATAAATATAACCGAATTATGTTTATTTTCATATTAAGATTTTTCAATAAATATCGATTCTCAAATACTCATTTTCCACAGTATTACAGATACCACTTGTGCTTTCTCACTCTCTCTTCAAATCAATAGACTAGTGAACCCCATTACTTCATGTGCAGTAAGTTTAACATGCATTTGAAGGGAACTGATTGTCTTCAGAAAAGTTCAAATGCCATTTTCCGGTCAATAAAGTGATATTTACAGACGCAGTACTGCTTTGTGTACAGGGTAACCGCTGTATTTCTGCTATCCCATGAGCGGTATGTGCTTTTTACAAAACCTTTTGTTAGTGTCAAAACTTTAATTGTTAACAGTAAAGTTGGTTTAATCGCTGTTTTACTGTAATTTTATAGTTTATGATGTTACCATAGACATTGGTGTTAACATGTAGTTCTATTCTGAACAACATCTGAATTTTCTGAAACAAACGGCTGATTCCAGTACATTAGTAGGCTTCTTAATAAGTATTATTTGTTTTCCTTCTCACAACCTGATCCTTCCTTCTCACCACCCCAATCACCCCAAAAAGACTCATTTTGAAGAAGACCTCACTTTGAGTCAATTTCCTGGATAATAGGCTTGCTCTTGGCACGAATATTTTGTTCTGCTATGGAGCCCATGAACTTCCTGTTCTTCAAAATTGTAACATCTGAAAAAAAAAAGGAAATGATAGGATCAATGGACATGGTGGAAATTAACGGTGGCTTGGGGTAAAAATGCCCCCCCAAATTCCAGATAAGGGGGAAAAAAATGTCCCTACACAATTAAGCTAGACTTATTATTTCTGACACAATTAAAGTGAAAAGTGTCAAATGTGTCATTACATTTACAGTGGATTTGCTCATGTTGCTTAAGTTTTCTTTTTATGCATGTTTTGCAGCGTTGAGCATTATAACCAATCACCCATGTTTCTGCTGATGCTTATGAATGCAATGTCCAATCAGAAGTGTTTTTGAGTTTTTCAGTGCACACACTCACTGACTGAATGCTGAATGCTATCATCATAAGATGTATTTTGCAGTGTAGACAGCAAAAATGCATATCTCACTTTATTTAATTTATTCCCAGTTTGACTAACCATTTTGTTTTTCATGCTACTGAAACAAACCAATGTGACGTTTCGATTTTCTAATCTGTAAAATGAAATAAATTAATTAACAGTTCTTAGTTTTTGTCTGTAGCCAGAATATGACATGCTATCCCCCCCACCCCCCAAAAAAACACTTTTTATTAAAGGGGTCATATGATGCGATTTCAAGTTTTCCTTTCTCTTTGGAGTGTTACAAGCTCTTGGTGCATAAAGAAGATCTGTAAAGTTGCAAAGACTAAAGTCTCAAATCCAAAGAGATATTCTTTATAAAAGTTAAGAGTCAACCACGCCTACCTAAAACGGCTCGTTCTAACACGCCCCCACATGTCTATGTCACTATGTGGGAAGATTTGCATAACACAGCCCAAATGTGAGGGGGCTTTGTTGAAAACGATGTGTTTGAGAGAGGCGGGGCATAGAGGACCTACAATAATGTACAGTATTTGAAAAATAATGTGTTTTTTGAACATTAAAGCATGTCAACATATTCTGTTACACCAAATACACAAAATAATGATCTTTAAAATAGCATCATATGACCCCTTTAATCGACATTATTGATCATTACTGCAATAACAAGAGCAATAACAATGACTTCATGCATGCCATGATATTGCAGCTTCACCCTCTGTTTTTTTTATTTATAAGCTATTTTCATTGCAATTTTTGTGTAAATACATACATGAGCAGTCTGTGTAGATAAATGCCATGTCAAATGCAGCTTCTGTTCCAACAGAAGCTGCATTTGTGTAAAGATGGTTTTTGTTGATGTAATTGGTAACAGTCTATAGTATTGTGATGATTGAAGTAACTGGTTAAATGTACGTAGCTGACATATCACACATTGACAAAACACACAGATACATTTAATGTAATTTTTAAAAAATCGCCCTCACAAAAGAAAGAAAAAAAAAGCCCCTGGAAATTAATTCCAGGCAGCAAATATTGCACCTTAATGGAAAAGTTAGTTGCTGTATTTAGTCTGACCTCTGCTCAACTCAAGGTTGTACTTGTTTTCCAGTCCCTCCAAAGAAACTGCAATAAGAAACTGCTGGAACAGGGTATCTTTCTGTTGGGTACAAACAGTCACAGTGATAGACATGAATGCAGTCACATATTTCCGAGGTACTTTCAGTGCGTACATTCAAATATAAGACACACACCTGACATTTCTGGAAGAACTCATCGTTGATCACGACATCATACACAGTACAGCCTTGTGAGCCTGGCAAACATAATATCTTAAATGCACTTCAAGAATATTTGAATTTGATACTTCCTTATCATATGTGACCCTGGACCACAAAACCAGTCATGAGTAGCACAGGTATATTTGTAGCAATAGCCAAAACCGTACCGTACATATATCAAAACTTAATTTTTTATTAGTAATATGCATTGCTTAGAACTTCATTTGGACAACCTTAAAATTTATTTTCTCAATATTTAGATTTTTTTGCACCCTCCGATTCCAGATTTTCAAATAGTTGTATCTCGGCCAAATATTGTCCTATCCTAACAAACCATACATCAATGGAAAGCTTATTTATTTCAGATGATTAGTAATATGCATTGCTTAGAACTTCATTTGGACAACCTTAAAATTTATTTTCTCAATATTTAGATTTTTTTGCACCCTCCGATTCCAGATTTTCAAATAGTTGTATCTCGGCCAAATATTGTCCTATCCTAACAAACCATACATCAATGGAAAGCTTATTTATTTCAGATGATGCATAAATCTCAATTTCAAAAAATTGACCCTTATGACTGGTTTCGGGTCACATATATGAAAGTCATTATATGGTTTGTGTCCTTATGATTATATTCATTACTGTATATGGTTGGTGTCAACCAGATTAGACTCCGCCTTGCATTAAAACAATACATTTCAGTTTGAATTATGGAAATGATAATAAAAGGAGAATGGAGTAAATTTGAAAACGTGAATGCCTCTCACTGTTGTCCACTTCTGTATGTGGCTCGCCGAGACTCATGGGCACTCTGTAACTCGTCGGGTCCTCTGACTCCAGTAGTTCCACGAGTGCTTCCTGGGACAGATGAGGAGGGGGCGGCACCGCCTGTGACTGACAGATATTCAGAAAGACCTTCTTTTTGTCTGGCATTGAGGAGGTCTTCACGCACATGCCTGGCATAAAGATAATAAATTCAGACAGGTCTCAAAATATAATGGTTCTGACCAGTCCTAAGAAAATGTTTGTAAAATATCAGACTAACCAGGTTGTGGACGGATGACTTTGGAAGGGGGACTTTCGCTTTGCACTTTTCCCATGGTCTGTAAGGTTGGATAAAAAAAACAAAATACAAAATACAATTCCATACAAAAAAAAACTCAATGTGACTGAGTCTGTCAGTCCCTAAACTCTAACCCCCTAATCAACTTTTGTGTTTAGTAAAAAACAGTCAGTAATACAGGTCCGTAACAAAATATGGACGAGCATTTTCATTTTCGAGTGAACTTTCCCTTTAAATGTGCATTTTTTTTGTTGCACATGAAATGAAACGTTTACTGTGACACTCGACTTTTAAAGTGTAATAATAGGTATTATTACACTGCTTCGAAAATACAGTATGCGTTTCCTATATAACACTTACTATAATTTCCTATATAATACTTACATAACATATATAATTTTAGCGGAGTTGTGTCAAAGCGGTTACCTGCAGCAAAAGTTGTTGATACAGCTCTTCTTGCTGTTTCTGCTCTAGTTCAACGCCGAGGAGAGACGCGTCTGTTTCCATGACTAACGTTACACACGCGGAGGTACAGGACAAATCAACACATTTTATAACAACACCCACATTTCAAGTGAGTAATCTGAACAGCTAACGTTAGTATCTATCCAAAGCGCCACGGAGTGCACAGACACAACCGCACATGCTAACTGCTAACGTATGAAGATAAACTAAGCGCTTACGAATGCAGAACACGCGGATATGAAGCCAAACAGCTTGTTTACAGAATGATATACTCACTGAGAGACTTAGACATGCAATACAATATATGCAATAATGATATCAGCATGTGCTGTTCAACAAGGCGTTAGGAGAAGAGCCTTTCTTGTAGGTGTCAAAATAAAAGTACTTTGCTTAGACCGACGGCTTCACTCCTCAAAGGAGAAAGAAATGACGCAAGCAAATGTGTATGTGCCGTGCTGGATGTGACAGGTGCCTGATTTAATTAAATAAAAGATAAAACAAAAAAAATCAACACTAGTTATTTTACATGAGAATATGAATATAATATAGTAGGGAACACATATACTACTTCATGGTAATGAAGACACAAAATAATGAAAATGACTGTCCATCTGTTTTTTGTTTTTTTAATGATAACTTTTTAGTGCCATTTAATGAGGTCTAAGATACACATGATCATATTTCCTGTTTTACTGGATGTGTTTTGCAGCAAACAATTATCAATTTTACACAAAAGCACAAAGATCAATAACATAAAATTTACATTCTCTGAGATACCCAGAAATATATTATGCATGTCCTCTCTTACACGCAAACATAGCAAAATATAAACATAGTAAGATATCGTATAAAATAAACAATACAATAAAATACAAACTCCTGAAAACAACAGGATATATAACTTTTTTGCAGCGGTATCTTGGCTGTAAATACTTTTCGTTCCCCTGTCTGGTACAACCATTCGGGGCCTGAATGCTAAAGGGGATGGATTTTTTCCCAATAATTTCTGTACTAGTTATAATATTTTTGTGTAAACAAAAATATATAATAGACAGAACAAAGAGAACCGGGGATGGGTAAGTAGATCAAATAAAAACAATGATAATAAATACCAAGATGAATCAAATAAAGTGTTAAAAAGAGGGGGTTTCTTCTATTGCAAATTATGGTCTATTTAAAGTATTTCTTAAAACATATCCCATGTACCTGATAGATGACGGATAACAGTTACAGAGGCACATTCAAGACAATCACAATTAGAAACTGAAAAATACACAAGCTGTGTGGGCATGTCAGGCACATTGCCAGTCACAGATTTAAAAACAGCACTGTGCCATGCATAGAGAGTGTGGATGCAGTAACAGATGACTGGAGAATGATTATGTAGCTGGAGAAACACGTCAACAGGTGACCCACTTGAACAAGAAAAAAAAAAGATTAGATGTATAAAGAATAAATACAGAAACTCAGTGATTAAAAATTAGATGAGTGACAAAAAAATCAGCTTACCGAAGTGCTAAAATGATTCATTTACTGCAAGAAAAAAAGGGGAAAGAAGAATAATGTAAATACTCTAACGTCTATTTAAAGTATTTCTTAAAACATATCCCATGTACCTGATAGATGACGGATAACAGTTACAGAGGCACATTCAAGACAATCACAATTAGAAACTGAAAAATACACAAGCTGTGTGGGCATGTCAGGTACATTGCCAGTCACAGATTTAAAAACAGCACTGTGCCATGCATAGAGAGTGTGGATGCAGTAACAGATGACTGGAGAATGATTATGTAGCTGGAGAAACACGTCAACAGGTGACCCACTTGAACAAGAAAAAAAAAGATTAGATATATAAAGAATAAATACAGAAACTCAGTGATTAAAAATTAGATGAGTGACAAAAAAATCAGCTTACCGAAGTGCTAAATGATTCATTTACTGCAAGAAAAAAAGGGGAAAGAAGAATAATGTAAATACTCTAACATTCTTGTCATGTATACATGGCTGAATGTCCAAGACAGCTGTAAAAGCTTTAGTAAAAGCTTCATATATATCCTGCTCATTTGAAGCCTTTTCCATAATCTACAAAAAGGGTGTTACCTAATCAGATGTCTACCTTGTAACTCTAAGTGTGTCATCTCTCTGGATGTTTTTGACTGTAAAAAAACAAAACAAAAACAAAAAATCATCACTGAGTGTATACTGAAGGCCTTAAGCCCATCACTGATGAAGCTGCTCTCATAAGAGACAACTTAACTGGTTTCATTAACAAAGGTTCAAAATATTACATAAATAAAATAGTGCTGTCAAACGATTAATCACGTTTTTTTTCAAAAGTTTTTGTTTACATAATAAATATACACAATATACACATATATTATGTATATATAAATACACACACATACAGCATATATTTTGAAAATATTTACATGTATTTACATGTATATATTTATATTCATATAATTTATATCACATATAAATATTTAATATATAAACGTAACATGTTTTTCTTAAATATATACATGCATGTGTGTGTATTTATATATATATAATAAATATACACAGTACACACTCATATATCATGTAAACAAAAACTTTTATTTTGGATGCGATTAATCGCGATTAATCGTTTGACAGCACTAAAATAAAACATACTGATATAAAAGTTATTCTTTTAGTTAAAACTTAAAATAATGCCATAAAAGATTGCCATGTGAGCAAATTAAGGATTTGCAGTTAATTTACATTTTAAAGAAATAATCCGTAATAAATAAAAATCCATAATCCATAATAATGCTTCCTCCAGTGAAAATGCCCATCCCGTGTTATCCTCTTACATTAAAAATTTGTTTAGAGCTGTTTTGGACTGTTTTAACTTTTAAACCGTGCTTGATCTGTGCATATTTCTCTTCTTACTCAGACAAAAGTATTTTATTAGTCCCAAACAGCCGAGTCCGAGTCCAACGAAACACTATTATTTATTAGTATCTTAACATTGTTTTAACCTTTACAACTAGAAAAACGCAATGTCCATTTAAATGTAACAAAAGCAAACCTCTGTTGTATCTTTCCATTTAGATTTTTTATTAATAATTAGTGCCCTGTTTTGCTTAGCAAACTTAAAGTCATGTAACAGAAGTTATGGCTGAACTGATTTATGTATTGTGACATATTTCAGAGTGAAACAGGTTTTAGAATGTGAAAAATTAAAGGGCAGGACTTAACTTCACTCATCGTTAAA
>NW_015664033.1:568708-579586 GCF_001515625.1 Sinocyclocheilus rhinocerous | reverse complement strand
GGGGTAAAGGAGTAGGTATCTTGGTGAATGGGATCTTAAGAGCAGAAAATGCACCTTTTATCTCAATAAAAAAAACAAGCTTTATATCATTTTTATGATTTTTTTATGAAATATGAATTTTGAATAATCAAAATTAGTTTGTGTCAGCTTATTCTATTCATCAGTGTTTGAACCATTAAAGAAGAAACTGCATTTTAATTTCTGAGTTAAAAATTTTTTTTAAATGAATGGACGCCAAAGTACACGGCCCCTTAGACCAGTAGCCCCTCACTGCAGAACAATGATCCAGGGGGTGGGGTTGGATCCACATCTATGGGGTGAAAATGGTAGGTTTAGGGGGTGGAGATGGGTGGGTTTAGGGATCAGGGGGTGGAGACGGATAGGTTTAGGTATGTAAGGTGGGAGGAGTTGGATGGATCCAACCTCGCCCCCTGGATCTTGTGTTCTGCTGTGAGGACCATCTCCCTTAGACAGGGCATTTAGAATTTTTTCTCGGATGAAAATGAAGCTGTGAGGAATAAACCTTGTCTGTACAATGGCACACACTGTGTATAAAAGCCCTACATATACATTCCATAAGTCACAGCCAACTCACACCTGTTTTATTTTTGAATGCATTTATAGTTACATTAATTACAATAAATTACATTATGTAAGGAATAGGCTAACTGATGAAGGGCCGTTTAATTATTAGAAAATAATGGTGATTTTGGACCCATTAAAACTATTGCCACAAAGTTATTTTTCTTTGAAGCTAGAAACTGCCACTATGTTTAAAAAAAATCAATACAAAAGCAAAAAAACAAAAAAACAAACAAAAAAACAAAGCTTGAAGGCAAGTAAACACTTATTACTTACAAGCTAAATGATAAATACATATATTACTCAAAAATACAAATTAAATAGTTTTTTTGTTTGTTTTTCAGATAGTCTAGTAAAGGCTTCTACAGAAATAGCCTACTACAGACATTTCATGAAGTAATAAATGTAAAAATAATCTTCACTGTATACATTAAATATAGATGATTCTTATTAAAGTTAATAAGTGATTCAGTCAAGAGCAGTGAGTGATTTTCTCCTTTTCTGTTGTTTGATGAACATTTATGACGCAGTCGGCGGCCGCAGGTTTACGCTGTTGCTTTAAGATCTGACGCATAGATCAAATATTTTGACACATTCATATTTCTCCAAACTGTTCAAGTTCACTTAAGACAAAACCGACTGCATTTACATGAATAGTCTCCAAGACGGGCATTTTGAGATAACTTTTTGTGTAAGTGTGTAGCAATAACAGAACTTAAGCGAAAGAACTCAGTATTCGCACGCTGACTGAGAGGCGCGTTATTCTGTGAGCGCGCTTTCGGTGTGTGAGTACAGAAACCCGTCGGCTTTCAAGTACTGGACAAGACTTAAAAGCACATGTAAATACTGAATATCACTTTCATGATAATGGATAATGCATTGAGTCGAATGACATTTCCGTCAACTGTCCCTGGACTCGGTTGGACTCGGACATATATTCCGAGTCGGCCCGAGTCCGTGACAAGTCCGAGTCCTTTAAAAAAAACTGTACTGGAGACTCGAGTCCGAGTACCCCAACTCTACAAACTCACAAACCAAATTAATGCTTAGACAATTTTACCTTCCTGTGCATGTGAAACACCTTGAAGAGTAAAACAGTATTCAGCAGGAATGACACAACCAGGAGTCCGGAACATGTTTTAATGGTAGCTTGGAAACAAAAAAATAAAATGTCGGTTTTCATAGAGATTTGTAGGAAGAGAGAAGACTTGAAAGCAAAAATAATTGGTCAGAAAGACCCACAGATCTGACACTTACCCCACTGACTGTCATCTTTAACTGTAATAAAAGGGAAAACCATACAAAAACATGAGACATAGCAGCCAGTGTCAACTTAAAAGACAATGGCATATATGGCATTCATAATAAAAAAAAAATGTCTTGTGATGTTAAAGATTATGATGAAATAAATCATATTAGTTTTTTTATTTAACAAAACAATTAGTAGTTATGCACAAAATTATTAGTAATTAGTAAATGGCTGTTTTAATAAAATGAGTCATTTGTGACAATGCACAAGCTGTGGTGACTTCATTAGGTGCAACCTGGTATATTTAATCGGCTAATCATCAGCAAGTCAGTACGTATGAGCTTGTATACATGGACTTCAGAATGACGAATAAATGTTGAGTTTAATTATTCAATGACTGTTTGAATTAGTATTTCACAAACAGATGAGAATTGTGCAAATAGCAACAACAACAAAAATAGGGAAAGGGCAGCATTTCTGTACGGGTCTGAAAGGGTCAGCAGAGACTGGCCAGATGGGATGATGACTGAGATAAAGACACACTGCGCTGGTGCTGGACCTTTCTGAATGCACAATATGTCAGATGGCCACTGAAAGTTATACTGAGTGTATGCTGAAGGTATTATGCTGCTCATTACAGATGAAGCGGCTCTCACAAGAGACAAACTTACTGATGGTTTCTGTACGTGCCGATGGATCTGCTGTCAAATCTACAAAATATTGCATACTCATATTAAAAAAAAAACAGTAAAAGTAGGCCATATAAATCTGATGTCCCCATATAATAAAAAATTAAGAATATTTCCAGTTAAATTTCTGTTGGTTTCTTGAACTCTTATCAAATTTGTACTATATTTAAAAAAAAAACTAGGATTTAATGCTCAGTGTATTACATGCAAATACTCAGTATGTACTTAATTCAAGAAGATTAATGGGATCCTTACTTTCAGGAGCAGTGATGTTTGGGCTGACCAATGTTGTTAAAGATGTTAAGCCTATGTGATTAGAAAACGTGGTTTGATGTCAAAAAACTCTGATTAACGTGGCAGATAAAGTATCTGTGCTGTAATCTGTGTTGATGTGAATATGAAATACAATATTGAATTTGCTTACTTTCATGATCTGTGGTGATTAAACTGACCGTTGTTAAAAATGCTGTACCTGATTAATTAGAAAACAGATTATATTACACTTAGCTTCAAAAGACCAATACAGCTATAATACCACGCATGTGCTCAGAAAGTGGATATATGGGCAAAACTTTGAATATGACAGTTTTCTTTTCCCTTCCATTATCTTCAGTTTCACATCTGCTTCAACAAGTAAAAAAGCCAGACATTCTTGTCAAAGCGAGATACTTTGTTTGTTGTCACTATTTAATAATTACATTTGTTTAGTAGGGGATGTTTCATTCATGTACTTTCAGATAGTTAGATCTGACATGAAACTTTGATGTAAATCATTTTAGTTATATTTGAATGTACATGAACTAATGATCTGTTTTTAATTTAAATACTTGTGAATGGCAGTTGAAATATCTGTGTTTGAGATATGAAATAAGAAACTGAGTTAGCTTACTGAATTCAGGAGTTGGGCTGATCGTTGTTAAAGGTGCGCCTGTGTGATACAAAACATGATGTATTACAAAAGGTTTCAACAGATTAATAAAGCAACAATTTCTGTACTACAACACTCAGAGATTAACGTGTAATACTGTGTGCTTAGAGAGCTAAATAAATCAGTTTCTTTGGAATAATTAAAATTATAGTAAGAGCTACTAGAAACATCCAGACCAATTTCATTACCCAACATTTTAAAATCACAGTTTTTATATGTGTGTGAAAATAATCAGCTATTGCTTAAACAAGTTAACGTTTTCCTTTTCGACAGCTTATTGACTCCTTTTTTACAAAGAGTAGACAAAAAGGTACATCATGGATATACTGTAAGTGAGATAATGTAAAATAACTTACTCTTTGATGGACACTTCAGGTCTAAGTAGAAAAAAGAGAGAAAGTGAGCAAATGTGCAATTTCAAACATGTATTATTCATAACATTCTACATACCAGTTCGTGTTATTTAGCTTGTTTGTTTTATAAATATTCTGGCTAATTCAATGCCTTCAGTTACAAATAAGTGTTGCCTTGTCAGAAATTTATGGTGGCCATTGTTCATCTTATGAATAAATTAAAGGTCCCATATTGTCAAAACTGAAATTTCCTGGCTTTTTTCACGATAACTGAGGTCTAGGGGCTATTTAACTACCATATAAGTTTCAAAACAGTCAGTCCACAGTAAATTGCACACAGCCTGCATAAAGTTCTAGCTATTTTTCACGAACCGTGGCCTGGCCGTGCGTCACTCAGAAAACAACTGGCCAATCAGAAGAGAGGCTCATGAATATTAATTAGACAGGCCAAACTAGACCTGTTCTCAGCAGAGCTCCTGAGAGAGGAGCTGTAAAAATATATTGAGATGGTTTTTGGTACTTATACCGCAAATATATATTCTTAAGGACATCAGAACCTAAAATAGAACTCCAGAAAGGTGTACAATATGGGACCTTTAAGGAAGGGCAAGACTAAAGGAAAAGGATAAATGATGAGAGGTTAAATGTCTATACCTGATACTGATCCATTGCAAGATTTTCTATACATTTCTCCAAAAGTGGCTGTGTCAATGCCGCGTACTGTGTAAGCATCCGTGCAGTTGAGATTTGCACAAAAGTCTTTGAATTTTTCATCTAGCTATAGAGAGAAATAGGGAAACCATGCAGTCAGAACTGTATCATTTTGATACTTCAAACAGAATGACAGAATATGGTAGAGTAAGCAGCATACTCACATTATACAGCATTATGTGAAAAGTTTGTACAACTTTTAATTTATCCTTGCCCTTATTATTTGTCCAGTATGAACAGAGGGTATTTATTACTGATAGAAGCTCATGTTCCTAGAAAAACAGTCAGGAAAATAATGTAACCCATAACCATAACATACAATTATTTAAACTAAAATTCATACCAGTACTGACAGAGAAATAAAGTTTTGTGGCTAAAGTTAATAAACTCTTATATATATTGTGTCTTTTTCTGTGCAATACATTTGGGATAACAAGAAACATTTCAACAAGCTAATACTGCTTATAATAACACAATATACAACTACTACTAATAACAATATTAAAAGTAAATAAAGTTAATAAGTAAATAAAAATCAGCTTATGTTCTTTGCTCTTACCTTCGTTTCAGGTGAGAACACCTTAATCTGAAACATGTGCTCTTCCAACAACATCTCATCCTATGTGGATTTAAGAGAAGATACAGTATGTACATATTTAGGGGATCATGTACAGTCAATATATATAATCAGTTATAAAATAAATGGTAGCACTTTATTTTAAAGTCCTATTCAGCATGCACATATGTAATTGTAACAATTACAATAACTAGGTAGTAACTAGGTACTAACCCTAAACTCTAACCCATGTAGATACCTTTTATTATTCAGCACTTTCTGTCAATATGGGGTGCTGTGTGTACATTAATGAGGAAAAAAAATTAACTTAAATGATTTTAGCAAATGGCTGCAATATAACAAAGAGTGAAAAATTTAAGGGGGTCTGAATACTTTCCGTACCCACTGTAAGTACAGTTAAGTGCACGTACTGTAAAATAAAGTGTAAATAAAAAAAATAAAAATAAAAAACCTTGACAGTGTGATCAGAATGTCATCTTGTATCATCTCAAGTTGGTTTCTTTTTACAATAATGATTGTAGATTATCCTGATTATTACAAGGCTACTTAACAAATACATTAAAAAAAACTGATTTGAGGGTAACATTTTACAATAAGGTCCTATTAGTTAACATTGGTTAATGCATGCATTGGTAAACTAACATTAACGTTAAGTAACACATTGGTTACAGTATTTATTCATCTTTGTTAAAGCTAGTTAATAAAAATACAACTGTTCATTGTTAATTCATGTTAGCTCAGGTCCATTAAATAACTAACAAATACATCTTTTGATTTTAATAATGTATTAGTAAATGTTGAAATGAACATTAACCATGAGAGACCTATGAGAGACATAAATCAAGCACATTATAGGAAACTGGTTGTCAGGGACAACAATTTACACTTTAGTGGTCATTGCACAAAAACATTTGACCTGAACATTACGATGGACTAATTAGAATCAAATGTTTCATAAAGCTATGAAAAAGTGTAGATATGGGACAAAAGACTAATGTGTTCCAAATAGTGCTGTCAAACGATTAATCGTAATTAACTACATCCAAAATAAAAGTTTTTGTTTACTGTGTGTTATATATACACATAATAAATATACACAGTACACATACATATATTATGTAAACAAAAACTTTTATTTTGGATGCGATTAATCGCGATTAATCATTTGACAGCACTAGTTCCAAATGATGCACAATACACTATGCACATATACTAGGCACTATGTACTATATTGTTGTCACACTCTCGTGTGTAAGAAGACAAGCGCACAACGAAGATGAAGGAATATAAACATGTATTTATTATTATCCACACGAAGACAGGAATACACACAAGGTACCATGGAAGACACCTGACAAAGAACGGAACTCAGGAGGGAACTAAATAAGGCAAATAACGAGGGGCAGACAGGTGAAGGGGGTTAACCAATGATGAACTAACAAGAACAGGAACATAACCAAATAAGGAAAAACAGGTACTGGAAGGAACTAACAGAAATGGACTAAACTAAAAGTTCATAACTGTGACAATTGTCTAGTGTATTAATTGTCTAAGCTTAATTTGTCATCCAGCATTAAAGCCCTTCCCCTCCATAAGGAAAGTGCATAAAGTGTCCAACATTCCACACTTTTTTCTTTTTTCTTTTTGACGAAGTGCACTTTTTCTTTTTGGAATTTACAATGTGAACTCACTGCTCACAGTATTTATACTAAAAATGGCACAAGCATGCAAATTTGGATGCACCTCAATTGTTTTTTGTTGTTGTTGTTTTTTACATTTGACTAAACACTCAGACGTCAATTAATGAACATTTTTGTCTCACAAACCACTGAAGAATTTGTATTTTTTTACACAATATTTGGGTCAGTATGTTTCATCATTTTGGTGTAACAAAACAGATGGACACAGTGGCGTAGCGTCTGGGCATGCAGGGTAGGTATGCAGGTGCATATGGGCCCGGGCAGTTTGGGGGCCGCCGAGCTGGGGGGAACTTTTAACTGAAACAAGGGAATGAATAGAGCCCTGCATGGGCCCGGCCCTTGTCCAACAGCTTATGAGAATTCTCGGCCCGAGTCCGACTGGATACCTTGACTTTTTTTTCTCTCTCTTCCCCATTACACAGCTATTAAAATAGTTCAGTTTTGGTTTTTAATGGCAAACTGGTCATATTTCTTTTTGTTTCTTTATTAAGTTAATTTAGAAATATGTTTGGAACATTTTATGTTTGTTAAATTCAAGTTTTTGTTTTTTAAAGGAACGACCAAGTGGCAGCGGCAGACAGTGAGTTGAGCATTATGTTTGATCAATTACCGTGACTTTTCTCTCTCTCTCTTCCCCATTACACAGCTATTAAAATAGTTCAGTTTTGGTTTTTAATGGCAAAGTGGTCATATTTCTTTTTTTCTTCAAGTTAATTTAGAAATATGTTTGGAACATTTTATGTTTGTTAAATTCAAGTTTTTGTTTTTTAAAGGAACGACTAAGCGGCAGCGGCAGACAGTGAGTTGAGCATTATGTTTGATCAATTTCTCAAACCAACAGGACTTGCCTAAAATAAACAGACATAAAACACTTCATGCATTTCACAGTATTAATTTAAACATTTAACCTATAAATGAGCGCTGTTAGGCGCATAGCCAATCACTTGTGCGGAGAGTGGAATAAAGCGCACTCTGCAGGACATGGAGGCGCCAGCGCGATCACTTGCATTTTTATTTTTTTTATATAACAGTGGAAACGTAAAAATACGCAGACATTTTTGCTCATAAAGGTAAGAGTATACATCATTTGGAACTGCAAATTGTCTACTTGTATTTGTGTGTACTCACAATATCAACAAAACCTTGTGCTTTTGTAAAATAAGGAAAACAAACAGGATGCGCTTTCTGTCGTCTTGGTCTTGAGCAGGAGCACTTCACTGACCTGATAAATATATCTATAGAATGCTTTAAATTACTTTATCTTTAAAACGAAATAATTGAAAACAAAAACTCTTTCATTATGTAATCCGTGCATTTCTCTCTAAAGGCACGTCTAATGAGGAGATGGCGAGTCACAAAGCTGCGATTATTGGGTGGCTTGCGTGCTACAAATAATGAATGGACTTGAAAACTTTCATCATCATTTCCAAGCATTAGCCTAGACCGTAAATAAAACAGCTTGTGAATAGTCACATTTCACATAACGTTATTTACTTCAGAAAAATCAACAATGGGGCCTAAGTTAAGTTAACCGAGTTGGAGCCCATAACGTTTGGGGGGGCCCGTGCAATGTTTTTGCATATGGGCCCTGGGGCTGACTCGCTATGCCACTGGATGGACAACAGACAGATGGACCCCCTCACAAACCTATGCACCCAACTGCTGGTTAAACTAACCCTGCTGCTTTATCTGTGGCAGACTGAATCATTAACATGTCAAAAATCATTTTATTTCATGTCCTTAGAGAAAACTAAAGGGAATCTTTCTGAAAATAATTAACCACATTCCTAGCTATGCATTCTTGCAGACATAAAACATTGGCAGGTTAATATACAACTAAATATACTAAATATACACTTAAGTAACACATTAAAATACATTATACTCAAAATATCAGCCCAGGTGGCATCTGCAAAAACAAAAAAAGATGCTAAAGCTTTTCTCAGAACAAACTTAACATTTCCACTCTTTCAATTAATTTAACCATTTTTACACTTTTATAGATGAATGAAGCCAGTTCTCCTCAAGTTCACACAAATGTCCTGGTAGAATAACCACTACTTTATTGAATTAACAATGTTCAACAAAGTCAGAAAAATAAATGCTAATTGTTCTGATGTTTTGATATAACAAAGACATTTACATATTATGTTAACCAAGCCACTTTTAGATTGTACTGAATTCTGTGTAGAATTACTAACAGAACAAAATACATTTTCCCACTGTCAAAAAAAATAAAACACTTAGATGTAAGAATGATAACACAGCTACATATTGTGAGATGTTAGCTGTTATGGACATCTAACATGACTTAACATTATGGCAGTAACCTCTTTTTAGAAAACATTTAAAATTTGCACATTATTGCAGGATGCTTTCCCAAATTAAAAATTCAGAAATGTGTAGGATGAAAGGCAACAAGCCTCAGATTTAGTTGGGATGATATGGGCAGAAAATCGCAAAAACAATGAAGGATAGACTCACCAGATGTGCCTTGATGTCTTGCTTCATGCACTTGGACTGGACATGGTAAACATGGGTGATGAATGAAACTGCCTATGAAAGAAATGCCAAAAATCAAGTCCCACCTCTGGACAACTGTCATCTGAAATAATTAATCTTATGTTATGTATCTTATGGAAACACTGTGTGTAGATTACTTCTCGTAAAACAGTTAACATGGGCTATCTTTAACAAGGTGCAATAAAAAAATAAACTGCAGCCACACAACACCTCACTGAGAGGCTTCCGAGGACCTCCACTAATATATTAGCAAAGACTGATTATAACTCACAGTGATCAATATCCAGACTTTCCCACTCATTACGGTGCTTTGTTAAACATCAGAGTTTAGCTCCATAAGCCACGACACTTTGCCTTGCTGGATGTATAACACAGGGAACACACAAGAGACCGAAAGAGAAAGTATTTAAGAAAAGACAACACCAGTGAGGGATCATATAATTTTATCATAACAGCAATATTTCTCAAGTGCTGTCAGAAACAACGTAATAATTGGAAAATAAACCAATATACTCAAAAACACATTAGTCTGCATTGTTCCTTGATAATATAAAATCGACAATTAGTTCATTCTGTAATGGACTCAAAAAAAGTTTATCAGTTTATTGCTTTATCCAGGCAAATGGTTTATTAATGTCTATTATGTCATGCTGGCAAATGGATCCACCTAAATAAATGTGTAGCACACACACACAAAAAAAACAGTGGCCTTCAGTAGATTTTCACTTCAAAGGGATAGTTCATCCAAAAATTAAAATTGTGTCATTAATTACTCAGCCTCATGTCATTCCAAACCCGTAAGACCTTTCATCTTCAGAATACAAATTAAGATATTTTTGATGCATTCCAAGAGCTCTCTGACCCTCCCATATACAGCAACGCAACTACCACGTTCAAGGCCCAGAAAAGTAGTAAGGACATCGATATAATAGTCCATGTAACATCAGTGGTTCAACCTTAATTTTATGAAGCTACGGGAATACTATTTGTGTACAAAGAAAACAAAAATAATGACTTTATTCAACCTTTTTTTTTTTTTACTTCTGTGTCAGTCGATGCACGTTCACAAGAATACCACAACGTATGCGTGTGGTGCTGCTGATACAGGAGCCGGCGTTTTTGGGTGAACTATCCCTTTAAACACACAGGGCATGTAAAACAATAGCAATGAAAGTAAATGTTAATGGTATTAAGAATAGTAATGTCACTTAACACACAAGAGACTGGTAACAAAAAACTGTTTATACCCAATTATAAGTCTTCTGAAGATACCAGCCAAGAATGAAAATAAGTACTTTTGATAAATACTATCTAAATACTTTTAAAGAGAATTAAAATCTGTATGGACAAACGTATGCGTGTGTTTAGTTGTGTGAAAAAAAATCCTATAAGCAGGATCAGTTACACCAATACTTCTAGAGTAAAAAAAACTGGGTCATAACCAGGGGAGGACTGGCCATCTGGACGGTCTGGAGAAGTCCAGAACGGCCGTCGGCCTGGCTGGTTCATCATCAAAGAAAAAGTGTCAGATTAAGTGACGTTAACGGCCGACAAAACAATCTATTT
>NW_015664033.1:566787-568380 GCF_001515625.1 Sinocyclocheilus rhinocerous | reverse complement strand
GAAGTCCAGAACGGCCGCTGGTTCATCTGGTTCATCATCAAAGAAAAAGTGTCAGATTAAGTGACGTTGACGGCCGACAAAAGGGGCAATCTATTTTTGCTTATAAGAAACTGAAACTGACGCGAAGGAGAGTGGGCTCATGATGGCAAGCAAAAGACGTGAAGATAAAGGTGGTTGGGAGAAGGTAAAAGGACAAAAAGCAAACAGTTACATCAGGTTACTTTTGCCCGCCTCTCTCACTATAGAGCATAGTAAAATCCCAGGTCCGAGCGTCCACTGCTATTCATCACTCCACATTGTCTGGCATGAATATTACATTCATTCATAAAGAAACAGCAGCGATTCTATGACGGGTTACATTTGAGAGATATTGAGTTAGAAAATAGAGTAAAAGAAGTAGCCTCTGAGGTGATTAGTCTGATTAACATGACACACACACACACACACACACAGACATATGAAATCAAATAAAAATCAAATCAAATTGAAGAATTCTGTTGTTTCAGGTTTCTAGATTCTAGGTTTATGTTTATCATATACATTTTGCATTCTGCTCTTTTTATGTAGATTTCAAGTATTTTAGTTCATACAATAATACATTTATTTCAATCATCTGTTGAAAAAAAAATAGAAAGTGTCACATAATTTGTAATGGTTTTACTGGTTATAATGAAAATTGTATTGGTTTTAATGGAAACTGTAATGGTGCCTGTTGGTCTCTACTGGTAATTGGTCACCTTCTATTCATGGCTTTTGTTAAAGCCACTAAATCCTAATGTAATATGTGCCAAAACACACTACAGGAATGTTAATGGTTAAAAGTTGATGGTTTGTGATGTTTGTAATGGTATTTGTAGTGGAAATCATTTGATCAATTTCTGTGATGGTTTCTGTTGTTTTTGTCAGCAGGGTCACCATGGGTTTTGTGATGTTATTGGCCCTAAATGCGATAGGATTGCTGTAATATTGTGAGATAATAGCGACTGTTTGTAGTTGTGGTGGGCCTATTTGGCAGAAAATCCAGGGCCGTTTTTTTACTCTCAGTCCGTCCCTGCGCATAACCCTTTACTCTGTTTATTACATGAAACCCACTCTTAACCCAACTCTTTTAGAGAACTACAGACCGGTTTCCCTTCTTCTCTTCATTGCAAAAACACTTGAACGAGTTGTGTTCAACCAAGTCTCAGCCTTTCTCACACAGAACAACCTCCTGGACAGCAACCAGTCTGGCTTCAGAATTGGACATTTGACCGAGACTGCCTTGCTTTCAGTTGTTAAAGCCCTAAGACTGGCAAGAGTGGCCTCCAAATCTTTTACTTCAGAGTTATGTGCCCTCTAGAAGCTTGCGTTCTGCAAGTGAACGGCGTATTATTGTGCCATCTCAAAGAGGCACAAAATCACTTTCACTGACTCTTTCATTAACTGTTCCCTCCTGGTGGAATGACCTGCCCAACTCAATCCGAGCAGCTGAGTCCTTAACCATCTTCAAAAAATGACTAAAAACACATCTGTTCCACCTTTATTTGACCCTCTAACACTAACACTTTCTATTCTATTTTAATTCTACTTTATCTATATTTATCTTCTTTTTTT
>NW_015664033.1:556037-566733 GCF_001515625.1 Sinocyclocheilus rhinocerous | reverse complement strand
TGCGTTCTGAACGTGAACGGCGTATTATTGTGCCCTCTCAAAGAGGCACAAAATCACTTTCACTGACTTTTTCATTAACTGTTCCCTCCTGGTGGAATGATCTGCCCAAATCAATCCGAGCAGCTGAGTCCTTAACCATCTTCAAGAAATGACTAAAAACACATCTGTTCCACCTTTATTTGACCCTCTAACTCTAGCACTTTCTATTCTATTTTAATTCTACTTTATCTATATTTATCTTATTTTTTATTTTTTTATTTAAAAAACAACAACAAAAAACAAACAAACACTAGCTTTTCTATTTTTTCTATTCTATCTACTTGTTTTTCTTTGTGTGTGTGTGTATATGTGTGTGTATAATATATATATACAGTATATACACCCTGCTACGTGTACTGCGTTAGGCTAACCGAGACTTGTCATTTGCACTTATATATTGTTGCTCTTTTGTTAGTTTTGACTGCTTTTATTGTCCTCATTTGTAAGTCGCTTTGGATAAAAGTGTCTGCTAAATGACTAAATATAAATGTAAGTGTGATTTGGGAAGTTTCTGTCCATGTTTCCAAAAAGGTGGAAAACTTGGAAATAGTTTGTCATTTTTTACCCTATTTTTTGTTATATTTATTTGCTCAATGTCTTCTGGTGTTTTGGTTCTTTTACTCTTGTAGATAGCCCATAGTAAAACAAAAAATATTATATATCTCTTCATTGTGTTTGCCCCTGGACGAGCGCGCATAGGCACGTGCCTCGAATTCCTGTTGCCTATGCGTAAATCCGGCCCTGCATATTACAGATGCGTTGTCTGATTTAAATTGAACCGCGGTCCTAGTGCATGCCAAACCGTTCCATCCCTATACATCCAACCTCACTCACAACCGCAGACCACGTGTAACCACACCAGCCCAGGACCTCCACATCCAGCATCTTCACCTCCAAGATCGTCTGAGACCAGCCACCCTGCACAGCTGCTTTACTTTGTAGAGGTGTTCTTTTCTCGGATGAATCCCGGTTTTCACTGTACAGGGCAGATGGCAGACAGCGTGTATGGCGTCTTGTGGGTGAGCCGTTTGCTGATGTCAACGTTGTGGATCGAGTGGCCCATGGTAGCGGTGGGGTTATGCATGTTGTCTAATCAGCATCTTGATATGCCTCACCTGTGAGGTGGATGGATTATCTTGGCAAAGGAGAAGTGCTCACTAACACAGATTTAGACAGATTTGTGAACAATATTTGAGAGAAATAGTCCTTTTGTGTACATAGAAAAAGTCTTAGATCTTTGAGTTCAGCTCATGAAAAATGGGGGCAAAAACAAAAGTGTTGCGTTTATAATTTTGTTCAGTGTATATATATATAATGATGCCACACCCTGCATGTAGATTCACGTCCCTGCTTGCTTTACCTTCCACACATTATGCCTACACTTAAACACAGACAGATATGTAGCTGTTTGTGAACGATGTTTTAATTAAGATAAAAGATAAAATGATGACAATCTGCAGACAATGTACAAACTATTTGCTAATGTTGTTAGCCTATTACTTTAGTATAGCCTATAGGCCTAATAGACTACATGACATTATTTTAAATGTTTAATGTTCAATTTTATTAATACAACAAAAGATGTGCTCCTCACTGAAGAGAGACCCTGCTTGTTGTTCATACATATTCACACACGCCTAGCCTTCATCATTGACATATTTCACACTGTAGCCTGTTCTACAGACTGTGTGCTATCTGTTAGTTAAACTGTCAGTCGACTGTCGGATGGAAAGGTTATCGCTGCTTCACTCAGAACTCTCTTAAGCCCCGTTCACTCGACACGAATCGACCCCATTCATTTCTGTTCACAATCTGTTTGACAGAATTAAATGTGCAGACACTCACGTGAAAATTTACTCGGGTGGTTTGTCATTCAGAAAACTGAATATGAAAAATTGACACGTAATGGATACATTTCGTTAAGTTATATGCCATTTAAGCATGCAATATTTGAAAAACACATTTAGTAAAAAAAAAATTTAAAAATCGTTGAACCGTGACGTGTGATTGCAGAGATACTTTCCTTAAACCGAGAAGAAATGTCTACTGCCTAAAAAGGACAGGATTAAAACATCGCGTCACACAAAAATCCAGCGTTTGGGCTGCCAAACGCGTCCGCATGGCCCTCGCAAACGGGTACGTCACTAAAATCTGTGAATAACTTCCAACTGCATGTGCCGGAGAAACTAAAACCTCAGATGCCACTTTTAATACCGACACCACCAACAATTTCGCAACAGTATTATAACAGCCTACTCAAAATGGCTATTTAATAAATGCATATTTGTATGAATGTTTAAGAACTAAATAAATAAAATACATTTAATTCTTATGCTATTTTATAATAATATAATCCCAATGGAGGTTTTGGTTTGAAAACCATGCATCTCACAGCACACTCTCAAACACACGCCTTACCTTTCAGCCGCCTTGTCTTGGTCTGCAACATACTTTCGTTTTGCAGCTTCAAGCAACGGGCCCCCTTGTGTTGCAAGGAGTTTAAAATCCCCCTAAGAAACCAGACAGGAAGCAGGAGAAAGTGACCAAGTGGAATTTCAGTGTTTATACGCAGTTAACGATGCTCTCATGTAAGCGTGGGCTCACCGTGCGATGTACAGCACTGTTTATAGACCAACCGCAAGTTTATGTGCAGTCGCTCATGGACAAGTGGAGAAAGTCCCCACCCTCTTTCACCTCTACACCGTTTGTTGTAGGACACGCTATAACCAATAAAACTGAGGGTGTTTCATTTAAGCAACAAGACACGTGATACTGTGAATATCGACAAGTTTGAATCGGAATTACGCACGGCGCTCCGCGCTGAGTGTACATATACAGAAGTACACATTTTGTGCCAGGGCTTGCCTTTTTCTGATCCATTGCGTCATTCCATCCTTTTATCTTTTGCTGTCAGTACTACCTAACAGGTCAGAGGGTTAATTATATATAGTACTTGGACAGATGTAACAGGAATATCTAATATTTCACAGCAATAACAAAGATTTTTATTTTATCTTATTTACCTGCAAGTAAAAAGCATATTCGTATGTCCTCTACAGAAGTAAAAGAAGGTCATACTGTGCTTTGAACATGTATGTTTCCCTGAGATGTTCCTATGCAAGAGTCCATTTGAAAAGCAAATATAAATGATACAAATTATAAAAAAGCCACATCTAATATATTACCTAAACTGTGCTGTATAATACATCAGCTGTCTAAGCAAGCAGATTCATCAATATTCATATATAACCATGGCTTCAACAGAGTTAATCAGAGTCTTCATGGCAAGTTGATCCATTTAACATCTGGAAAGAGATTCGTTGAGCATGCTATGTCGTTGCTGAATGGGTGAATTCAATAGATTCATTCATGTACAAATTAACATGACTACATTTTTTTTCTTTCAAGGTTTGTCGGGTTAGCTTGGCTCAATTTCAAAACCCACACAATTTCAGGGGACCCTGTGTCAGCCAAGCAATGGACATTGATACGAATGGGAATGTGAAAGGATAGCTTTTTATTATCCATTTCTTGCATCTTAAATCATGGAGGAATGAAATTAATTAATTGAATTTAAAAAAAACAATCCTCCCAGCCACACAGGTTTTAACCACACAGCCTCTCTTCATAACCATACCCTGTAAAGACACAACTACAGATATAAGCAAACAGATGTCGCACACAGTAGTTGACTGGCCTGACACCTTTTTGCTGTTCAGCAAACAGATGTAATTGATGTACACAGACAGATGTAATTCCTCAGGACACCTGTTTCAGTGATTTATGACAGGTACAGCAAAACTGCTCCAGCAGGAATTAGCAAAACCAGAAACTCTACCAATTATTTTCAGTGTTGACACTGGGATAGATCCACTATATCACAAACTCAAACCCAACAAACAGAAGATAATTAAATATAAAATGCAAAAATAATGACATAAATTTAAACCCATCTTCATACAAACACGCAGCAGGATTTACGACTGTTTGTCAGAGTTGGCTTTTGTGGCTTCCTTGAAGTCTGGGTTGAGCAGAGTCCTATAAACAAGAAAAATGAACCGCACTTTAGTTTAATATGCTATATAAACATTATGAAATAAATCACTTATCTTTCAAAACAAGACACCAAATGCCTATTAAATATAAGAATAATAAATAGTGAAAGTGAAGTCTACTCCACAGCAACTGAACTCACATAGGAGAACTTTTTTCCTATATTTCCAATTCAAAATGTTGTGAAGTGTACCAAAACTAGCTGGCAATGGTAAATTGTATGCATTCACATTCTCATCAATTGTTTTAGCACATCATTATTTTGTCATGTAGTTAACAAAATCTGGGTCTATTATATAACAAAACAAAAATGACAAATATGCTGCTGGAAGATAAAAAAAATTATGCACGGAACATAAAAGATGCTTAAAACAAATCTATAGACATTTTTGTTATAATTAGAAAATCGGGATTCTACCTACTACATTTTAACAAAATATGAAAATTATATGAACTATATTCATATTATTAAAGATGTATTACTCTCTTTCTTTAATTCACTATATTGTCTTTTATACTTTACTTCTGCTTTATATACATTATCATATTGAGATGTTTTTCAACCTATATATAGAACAGGAAGTCAAAACAATGCCATGATCTGACATGTGCCCTATGAGTGTATTAAAAATGATCTTGATGCAGCTCCATAAAAAAGGCAAGTAGTCAGTTGTTCTTAATTGTTAAATTTCAGAGCATGTAGTGAGGTAGGGTTGTTTTGCTCTTACAGTCTCTGTGCAGGACACATGGAAGTTGATCATTTCCTCTCCCATAATGATGTAAGATACAAAAGAAAAGATCTTTGAAGAAAAGCATGCAAGACATTTTTGGGTCATCTCTCATCCATGACTGCACAAAATGAATCGGTCTCCACAATGCAGACAAACACTAACCTCTTTAAGGAAAGGAGACTCTACCCCCAGGTATTTTGAGACCACATATAGGCAGAAGAGGTGCCTGTCAATGCTAGATCCAGTCATGGCCAGGCGGTAGAGGTTCTGATGCTTCTCAGCAGCCTTTCGGAACAGCTTGCGGCAATGTTCTCCGTCCTACGAAGAAAAATCAGGCAAAATGAAATAACTGCCATGCGAGAGGTTACACGACAGTACAAAGTAATTATGGAGGGCTGTGGCACTTAAAAATCAAATTAAGAACTCAACTATCAATTGTTTCAAATAAAAAATAGAAACAAACAGACCTTTTATTTTTTTTAATTATTTAATAAAATAATCAAATGTTTCAAAATGTAATTTAATTATACAATAAATAATAAAAGAATAAATCATTTTTGCATGCAAACTTTAAAATAGCATTTTTATAAAGTATTTACAAATAGCATTATCAATTTATAAATAGCTTTTCTTTATTATTTTGCCAAATAATTTTCTTCATCAATTAGCCAATCAACTTATAAAACAGGTCTATTTGGTTTATTTGACCATTTCAAACGTGATTTATTTATTTATTTTAATTCATTACATTTAACTAAATTTTTAAACATGAAATAAACAGTTTAAATGTCTATTTATTCAACAGTCATATTATATTTTTATTTTTGAACTAACAAAATTGATAAATGATTCCTTCATTTTATTTTTAGGTGGCATTCCTGATTCCTCAGTGAAGTGCTGTCAGTAACAGTGACGGAAAGAGAAGGATCTTTGGATTTACAGCATGCTCCAGTCAGCTGAGGCATTTTGATAAAAATCAATGTGAAAAGTTCACTGCTGATAGGGTTTCAAAAGTTCCTTCTTCAAAAAGTCCCCAAAAGGTAGAAGGAAGAATTTGACTTAACCTCTCCTGCTTCCAGTGCAAGGACAAAGACACAGCTTTCATTGGAACAGGATCGGACGGTCTCAGTGCGACCCTCGCGAAACAGACGAGTCATGGAGGCTTCGTACGTCAGGCAGAAAGTCCCTCTGTCTTAAAGGTCAAAGAACAAATGAGACAGTGATCTAGAAAACAACTTCCTGTTATTTACATTATATTAATTGGAACTGTACTGAAAGCAGAATGAGAGTATGAACACAACACATGAGACAAATAAGAGAAAGTCCCTTCCCAGGGCTAAAAAATGGCCTATTAAGAATGCTGACCTTCAATATGTGGGACTTTTCTCACGCATACTTATTATTATCAATGCTTTCGCTTTGTCGGGACAATGAAGATTGAAGTACCCTGTAGTAGCCCAGCTGCAGGGCCAGCTGCACAAAGGAATCTAGACTCATTTTCATTTTCTTGATCCGGCCTTTCCCAAATTCTCTGAAGGGAAACACACGACAGTCCACATCATCAGCCAGTGCTTGCGCAACAGCGAGAGACTCGGACACCTGCGTCTGAACCTACTGAAAGACAGCATAGAGAGGAGATCAGTATGCCTGTGATTGGTTTTCATTCCTTTGGGTTCTAGAAGAACACTGCTGAATGTTGTATCAGTGATCAAATCAAAAATATAGCTGGTAAGGTGTCATGCACCGGGATCATGGTATAGCATGGAGGAAAAGTTTCTATAGTTACCCATTCGCTTCGGTGGTGAAATTCAGAGAAATATCCTATAGATTAGACATTTTTAGAAAATAATATAAAAAATACTCTTAAAGGTTTTATGCACTTAAAAAAAACCAATTTGCCAGTTAACTGAGTAAAAGAACATCATAATACATGATTAAAATGCTAACATAACTGCTTCAGTTTTGTTCGGAGCGACATGAGTACATTTTCATTTTGGGGTGGAGTATCCTTTTAAGGATACTTTGATGTGTTACAACAAAGAGTTCAAGTGAATTGTTACAGATATTTTTCATTGTGTAAAAGAACTTGCGTGCTGGCCACTAGGCACGTCCCTAATATCATGTAAAATACAATTCATGCTTCCATTGTCAAGAATGCACACAAGGAAGTTGTGTTTACAAACACACACAAAAAAAATCCCCAATGCTTATTTGCAAGTGAACTACGGACCCTGAGAAGAGGCTGCAGGGAAAATCCCTGATTGACTGGGCACATTTTTAGACCTTCCAAGTACCGCAGTGAAGTGACAAAGTGACATGCAGAGTTTTGTTAAATATTGCTACAGCTATCATAATAGAGTTATTATAGAAATGATAAAATATACAGAAAGATTAATGATTACATTTCTAAATAAAAAGGCAAACGCATACATACATGAGCCAGTGCAACATTACTGAACCTTGAAGATATGAAACTCATATAAAGGTTTCCCATCAAAACGGGAACATCAGATTACACTTAGATAAGATTGCCTGGCTGTGAACTGTACAAAAAAGTTGTGTAAGTCTTACGTGCTGCACTGCGTTAAACAAATATTTTTAAAAGCTTTATCACTCCATAGTGCACTAGGTGTACCATTTTAAAATAAAATTAAGAAACAAATTAAATGCATGAAGTCAAAAATAAAAAAATATGAAACGAATAACTAAACATTAAATTAATAAATACATTTATTACTAGTTAATAATTAATTAATTAACAGACATAAAAAGTTAAAAATGCTTTATTAAAATGCTATTTAAATGTAGCATGTTAAAAGTAATTTAAATGAGTTCATGCAATATTTTCTTGTTGTATTTAATTAAGATTTAAGCATAGATAAACAATCAATCTGTTTGTCAATTTATTTATATTATTATTCGTTAAATAACGCAACTGATATTTCATAATTTTTATTCCTTTGATTCCTTCCAGGATTTTTAAATTGCCTAAAGTATCCAGGTGCTGGCTTTATATATGCACACCCTCACACACAATTTTTTACAATATATTTACCAATTTTAGCACACCAGGTTGACTACAAACAAACATGAAATTTTATGTTTACTCATAATAATTTCTAGGGGTGCCAATAGTTGTGGCCAGCATGTATTAGAGATAAACATTTATTTCATAAAGTGATCCCCTTCCCCACTTTGATTGTTTTACTTGCTGAAAGGTTAGATTTTTGTGATTTTTTTTTTATGAAAGATCAAAAGGATAAACAATACAGATTTATTTTCACAGCCTTCTTTGATAATATTCACTAAGGGTGCCAATAATTCTGACCACAACTGTACTTACAGTTACAATGCACCATGTGTGCCTCCATACACGTATCTACTATCTAAAAAGATTTAGTAGGCAATTTTGCATGAACATTCTCCAATAATAGTTGCTTTAGGAAAAAAGCACTTCTTTTATGGACCAAACAGAGCCTAAAGTGGGCATATGATTATTAAAACAGTAATGCATAAACTTACTGCCTGTTTTGCAGCGTCAGAAAATCAAACCTAGAACTGATAAGGAACTAGAGTTGTTATGTTCATGTTATCATCCATACCCAGACACATGTTGCTGTTGAATAGCATTGAATCTATCAATGAATCTTCAAAACATCATGAAAGTTGAGGGAGGAGAAGGAAGAAGGAAGAAGGAAGAAGATGTTATTTGTGTGTGTCTATGTGCATTGTGCATACATGCATGGTTTGCAATCATCCTTAAATCTTTTGCAGATTGCACGAAGAACTTGATGTGTGACATGACATGGGTAACATGCCAAGGTTTGATGAGGAACACAGAAAGCGTACAACAAAAAAAGAGAAAGCTTTTCATCTTGCCTCCAGCGGTATGTCCCAGCTCAAGCATTGCGGAGGCGGTAAGGAGCTCTCAATCTCTCCCCTGCAGTTCCCATCTGCTGTGTAACCCAAATGAAATGCGTCTGTGGCCAGAGTGAGTGAAATATACAATCTGAAAAACATTCAACCCAAACAAGATTGTAAACACTCATTAAAGAACATCACACATTTGATGCACATGTTTTGTATGTGTGGAGGCATGAATAGAATGTATTCTGCAGAAAGCTGCTGTGGAGGTCATCAAAGTGGTCTTTGTCCAAACAGAACACCCACAGACACTTTAACTGCATATTCTAAAATCAGCGTCGTAAATGTTTCAAATGACACAGGCAGTGGGTTGGTGACTAATATTGAAACTTGAACCATGACATTTGATGTATGATGAATGCCAAGTTCATTACTGCTCCGAGACTCCCACACTTACCTTCCACAGGTGGGCCACTATAGGAGCATCGGCCCAAGAATGTTCTGCATTTAGCCCATTCTTTCCATTCTTATACACCACGACAGAAAATTACTTATCAAACTACCTGAGGGAAGGAGGACAGAAGTGAAGCAATGTGCTGGTCACGCAAAGTTTCTCAGTACAAACACGTTATGCTGCTCACCCACCTGCCACAGCATTTTCCGTGAAGGAGGGATTTGGTATAGCGGTCCAAGAGGGATCCTCCCCCATCATGCCTTCTTCCTGATCATCCAGTGTGACAAAGAAGGCCGCATTTTCAATGCAGTCCAATGAGCGCTTGTTCACTCCAGAGCTGAAGATAAGGAAAAACGTTCTTGTAGACATCTTAGTGAGATCTTAATCTTGAAAATGTCAGTAAGGTTATATTTGGCTTTGAATCAGGAAGAACATGCATTTTCCCATGCTACTTATCTATTGTTAACATACTGTAAAGGTCCTAAAATATGAATTTAAAAATATTTTAACTAATAGGATTTTTGCTGACTCTTAAAGGGGTCATATGATGCTGCTAAAAAGAACATTATTTTGTGTATTTGGTGTAATGAAATGTGTTTATGCGGTTTAAAGTTCAAAAAACACATTATTTTCCACATACTGTACATTATTGTTGTTCTGGAACAGTGTTGTAAATACAACTTAACCACTGATTTGTAGTCGTGTCCTCTTTTGGAAGACCAAACAAAGTAGTTTCGCGTGTTAGAACGAGCCATTTTAGGTAGGCGTGGTTAACTCTTAACTTTTATAAAGAATATCTCTTTGGTTTTGAGACTTTAGTGTTTGCAACTTTACAGATCTTCTTTATGCACCAAGAGCTTGTAACACTCCAAAGAGAAAGGAAAAATTGAAATCGCATCATATGACCCCTTTAAATAGTTTACAGCCAGAAGAAACAGAGCTGAGAAACACTGTGTGCAATCAACAATCAGCATCATTTAACGTGGATTTACTTTAGTA
Organism: Sinocyclocheilus rhinocerous; assembly: GCF_001515625.1. NCBI lineage: Eukaryota > Metazoa > Chordata > Actinopteri > Cypriniformes > Cyprinidae > Sinocyclocheilus > Sinocyclocheilus rhinocerous. The sequence goes on along the minus strand of NW_015664033.1, from coordinate 556,593 downwards.
ACACTAACTGCACAATGGTATTTTGGAAGAAATATGGGATAATCATAAGAAATGTATTAAAGGAGTAAGGGAATATAATTACAGTATTTTTGTGATTAAGCAATAGCGTTTGTGCATTTATGCATTTAGTCTAAATGTATTTAGACTACTGTTTTTCATAAAAATACCTAGAAACAGATACACTTTTACTATGGTATTGAGATACTATAACTGTGGTTATTATTATCTAAATCTATGCTACTATGGAAGACCAGGGGTTAAGTAAGGGATAATGTACATCCAGCCGGTTGTTATCTCAGAATAAACCCCGACAGCGTGATCAGGACCCTGAAGCCGACGCGAAGCTTCCGTGAAGACAGCAGTTACGAGCAAGTGGCAAATTCAAACTAGACAGACATTTAAAAAAAAAAAAAAAGTGAAAAGTGAGGTGACATGTGGCCAAGTATGGTGACCCATACTAGGAATTAGTGCTCTGCATTTATCCCATCCAAAGTGCACACACACAGCAGTGAACACACACACACCGTGAACACACACCCGGAGCAGTGGGCAGCCA
>NW_015664033.1:551299-554557 GCF_001515625.1 Sinocyclocheilus rhinocerous | reverse complement strand
GAATTAGTGCTCTGTATTTATCCCATCCAAAGTGCACACACACAGCAGTGAACACACACACACCGTGAACACACACCCGGAGCAGTGGGCAGCCATTTTTGCTGCGGCGCCCGGGGAGCAGTTGGGGGTTCGGTGCCTTGCTCAAGGGCACCTCAGTCGTGGTATTGAAGGTGGGAGAGAGAGCCCTGTACATTCACTCCCCCCACCTACAATCCCTGCCGGTAGGAGACTCGAACCCGCAACCTTTGAGTTACGAGTCCGACTCTCTCTAACCATTAGGCCACAAAAATAATTAAGGCAATAAAAGAATTAAGACGAAAATGTTGTAAAACCTTACCAATTTGTTAGTTCTCTTATAATCCATTACAGCGTACAAAACAATCGTAGCAAAATGGCAGCAGCAGCGTTTTTATGAAACGAGAGAGTGTGTCCGCGATACCAGGATGGCATAATTAAATAATTGTACACCATTTTGAATCGAGTTGTAATATTTTATTAGCTAAACAAACGCAAAGTTTCCACCAAGAAAAAAAACGTTCCTAGCAAGAGTAGGGCGCCGACTTCAGTTACCCAGATGAGCATGTTATCAGCTTTTACCGGTTGTTATCGAGGGATAACATACCTCGGAATGTCGCGACTGACCAATCAGAATCAAGTATTCCACAGAGCCGTGTAATAATTTTTATTAAACTCAAACAGTATATAAAACGAGGTAATAAAGATTTTAAATGTATTGTGATAACTATCTATATCAACTGATATGAAAAATTTTATCATGATACTTTTTTGGCCATATTGCCCAGCTCTATGCCACCATATTATCAAGCTTATTCTTATTTTCATATAAAAATATTATCAAGAAAACATTTAGTTCACTGTTCTACCAGTTGAGCTCCAGGAGCAAAAGATTGTTTAAAAAAATCTTTTTCATTAATTTAATAAAAAATAAAAAAATAAAAATCTAAAATAGCTGCTTTTAATCTCTGTATTTATTTATGTATTTACATAATATCTTAATCACGAAATCTGAAACCTTCTTGTCAAGGTTCCTATTACGTTCAATTAGGTGTAGCATCATGTATGACCACTGACAAGTGGTAATATTGAAAATTTTATTTGAAAAGCACTTAATTAGTGTGAGTGTCAGTTTGTAAACAAATGCCATCACAACTGTAGAATGACTCACATTTCATCTAGGTCACAATTCAGCAAGAAATTAGTAATGTATTAAAGTAATCATTACACGCTTAAACAGCTCCAATGAAGTCTTTCAACTGAATAACAGATATTGTGCCTTTTCAAATAAAATGAAAGACGGATATAAGGGATGGATCCTAGTCAACACACAGACAAGCACTGCTTTATGTTTGCATTATTTATCTCTAGACTGAGGTTATGTGAATGGCTGCTCTTCATTAAACTCTGAGAGGATGAGTACTGTATATAGCAGTTACAGACTAGCATCAGAGTGTAAGAGAAAATACAGAGAGTATAAAATTGCTTCCGTTGCAAGTATCGTTTCTTGCATTCAAGCAAAGGTAATTTCATCTATAATGTAGTGCACAACATCCTCGCATTTCCCGTCTGAGCGTGGTGCACAGTTGCTTGCCCAGGCTTTTTTCATCTCATGACTTTCCAACATGCTTTTAAAGACAAAAAAAGCAGTGGCATTAAACGGAACTTAAGTAGGTGCTTATTATATCTTGCTGCCAAAGTAGCTGCTCTGCTCGGGTTCAAGCCACTGATGTTCTGCATCCCGCACCCTCCGACCTACATTCTTTGATGTATATCTGTATTGCACAATTTAGAGGCTCTGTGAAGCAGTGCTTTGTGTTATCTTCACAAAACCTCCTTTCAGCACTTTCTCTGGATGATGGTTTGAGCTTTCATGACCAGATTAATTATATATTATATTCAAAAGACGCCTGAAGACCCAAACACGTGATCCTCAATCATTCAAGTAAACATGAAATGGCACTCGCAATCTACTTGGATAATATTCAATGAGAAAAAAAGACAGGACATTTTATCCATTTTATCTTTTAAAATTTAATTGGGGGATGTTGGTGGATGCTCCATTCGAGAATGGAGACAGACCCGAATGCAAGTTTGCTAATGAAATATATAAATAGCAGTTCAGCTGTTTGTTACATTTTTGAGAAGCCCAAGCAGTGAAAGAAAATTTCAGAGGTTATTACATTTTTATCACATTTGGAAGAGTTTATTACATTTTTAAGATTACAAAGGTCCTATCGGGACGGTAATTGGTGTACAAAAACATCAGTGTTTGTCCTGGAGAACATTCAGTCTGGAATTATTTACTGTTTTTAGACAAACTCCAGGGTTGTGTAGAAATAACATTTCCCACCTGAATCGCTATTCAGAATTGTCAACAAGGGATTGATGGAAACTTTTTTTCTCCAAGTTATACTACAGAAACATGCGAACTGGGGCAACATTGAGATGAACAAATAAAAAAACTATATCACACAAAGCTGTAAGATGACTTCAGAATAATTTGAATGTAAGGCATAAGTTACATGGACTATTTTTAGGATACATTCAGGTGTTTTTATGGAGTTTAACAGCCCCTCTCTTGGACACTTTATGGATTAGATTTTTTGGAAAAGAGCAGTGTGAATATTTTGTGTCATACTGGTTTTAAATGATAAAAGTAGCGAGAGAATAATGACATAATTTGTAAGTGCAATAGCTATGAAATGTTTTATAAAAGGATGTAGCCTACCACATTTTGCTTTGCCTATTGATATTATTAGGGGTGCAAATTCAAAATTTTTTACAAAGCTCATCGGTCTGAAAACGCGAGGTGTACTGTGATTGGCCAGCTATCCAGTGCGTTGTGATTGGCCGAATACCTCAAGCGTGTGACGGAAATGTTTACGTCCCTTACCATACTGTGATGCCTGCAGCAACCACATGTGACGACCCCGGGCTGGACTCCACTTTGTCCATGGTGAAAGCCGATCCGGCGATTGACAGTGCGAAGTTGAAGTATTTCCTCAGCGACCAGCACGGATCAGCTCTAGGCATGACAAAGCCATATCGTCCTCTTTTGGAAGGCCAAACAAAGTAGCTTCGCTTTCACAACGAAACACACAGCGCCTTCACGACATGGCGGCAGCCGGGCAACAATACTACAGCGAGAATAAAAGTTATGCCTTTCTTTCTTTGCGTGAACATTTGGGCCGCGTTATGCAAATCTTCCCAGATAGTGAGGTAGATATGTGGGGGCGTGTT
>NW_015664033.1:549591-550810 GCF_001515625.1 Sinocyclocheilus rhinocerous | reverse complement strand
ACTCTACTGCCCAAAACTCGCGTTTGAATCATCAGTGGCAAATCTCTCTGCTCCGCTTCGTCCACGGTGAAAGCCGATCCGGCGATCGACAGCGCGAAGTTGAAGTATTTCCTCAGCTACCAGCACGTATCAGCTCTAGGCATGACAAAGCCATATCGTCCTCTTTTGGAAGGCCAAACAAAGTAGCTTCGCTTTCACAACGAAACACACAGCGCCTTCACGACATGGCGGCAGCCGGGCAACAATACTACAGCGAGAATAAAAGTTATGCCTTTCTTTCTTTGCGTGAACATTTGGGCCGCGTTATGCAAATCTTCCCAGATAGTGATGTAGGTATGTGGGGGCGTGTTAGAACGAGCCGTTTTAGGTAGGCGTGGCTGACTCAACTTTTATAAAGAATATCTCTTTGGATTTGAGACTTTACAGGGCTGTACAGTGCGACATGTATGTGCGACAGGAACCGATTAATCGGCTTTTTGAACCCGTTCAATGAGCCGATCTGTCCGAAAAGAACCAGTTCACGGAAATTAATCGGACTTTGCATCACTACTAAAAATAACTTTCATGTTTGTTCTGTTAAAAAATGTACAGTAGTCTGTCAGGGGTTGCCAGGCGAAAGGAGCTTGAAGGAGTATACGAAGGAGGCCGATATCAAATAAACAGAGTCTTTTAATAAATCCACTTGGGAAAAACCAGGAGAAAACAACCTCTTTACATGACGGAGACAGGACAAACAAACTGAGGCACGTGCTACGAAAAAACTGGTCTGTGCGATGAATAAATTTACCACTGTAGCACGCATGCGATACAGTTTTGCATGTTCATAACACAGCCGCTTAATAGTGTGAAGTGATTTCTTGTGCTTGGTTGTGTGTGTGAGATTGATTATACTTGGTAGTTAGGAGTGTGCGATATGACGATTTTTTAATGTCTCCACTATCTGCTTTTGAAGAAATATCGTTGTATCGTGCTACAGCGTGCTACAGCGTGCATTCTATCAGCTGCAGTTCTGGCGCCTCCCTCTGTCTCAATATAATGTACAACGCCATATGCATTCACATCAGTGTTAGCTCAGCGGTAGAGTTACTCTCACGGAACACTGCACTTATGCGCAATCGCAAAACTACACTATTTCCATCTGCTTTAAAGCTACCGGTTAAACATTTAATTCACGTGCTGTTCTGCATGCGCTTTTTCTGAGCGTGTACTCATGAAGCGC
>NW_015664033.1:548260-548824 GCF_001515625.1 Sinocyclocheilus rhinocerous | reverse complement strand
GATACAACATGGCACTGAGTTGTTAGAAAAGAAATGCATAGAGACGTTATTGCTTGATGACGTCAGGAACCGATTAATCGGCTTTTTGAACCCGTTCAATGAGCCGATCTGTCCGAAAAGAACCAGTTCACGGAAATTAATCGGACTTTGCATCACTACTAAAAATAACTTTCATGTTTGTTCTGTTAAAAAATGTACAGTAGTCTGTCAGGGGTTGCCAGGCGAAAGGAGCTTGAAGGAGTATACGAAGGAGGCCGATATCAAATAAACAGAGTCTTTTAATAAATCCACTTGGGAAAAACCAGGAGAAAACAACCTCTTTACATGACGGAGACAGGACAAAGAAACTGAGGAAAGGCAGGGCTATTTATACAAAACCAAACGATGGATTAATAAGATGATTAATGCAACAGGTGGAAACTAATGAATGATGATTAACTAAATGAGAACAGGAACTGAACCAAATAAGGGCAGACAGGAACTAAACAGAAACAAACACGCGACAATTATATTATATTATATGATATTATATTATATTATATTATAAAAGTTATTCCTGATATA
>NW_015664033.1:544980-547214 GCF_001515625.1 Sinocyclocheilus rhinocerous | reverse complement strand
GTCGTATCTGAGGATCCGCGAATGAAACTGTGACCACAAACACCATTAACTTAAGTGAATTATATGGCAATAATCAGCAATATGCTTTCACACAAATAACTTTATTTTTGAATGTTTCAATATGCGTTGACACAAATGGCTTATTTGAATTTTTCATTGATACAACACTGAGTTGTTAGGGTTCATCTTCTTGTTTTTTGGGTCCTGTCGTCTGTCAGGGGTTGCCAGGCGAAGGAGCTTGAAGGAGTACGAAGGAGGCAGATATCAAATAAACAGAGTCTTTTAATAAATCCACTTGGGAAAAACCAGGAGAAAACAACCTCTTTACATGATGGAGACAGGACAAACAAACTGAGGAAAGGCAGGGCTATAAATACTAAACCAAACGGTGGACATGTCCCTATTTTACCCAGCACTGGGTTGTATTTAACCCAGCATTTTTTAGAGTGCATTTAATAACCTTTGTTAATGTTAGTTAATAAAATACAAATCTCCATTGTTTGTTCATGTTAGTTCATTAACTAATATAAATGTTGCAACTTTTGTTCATTAACTAAGATTAATAAATTCTGTAGAAATAATGTTCATTGTTGGTTATTATTTGTTCACTCTTTTACTCCTGTAAAAGAGATTTTAATCTCAGTGAGTCTTTTTCCTGTTTAAAAAAAGGTAATATATGTAATATATATACCAGTGCAAGTAATGTTAACAAAAGAAACCTTATTGTAAATTGTTACCATAATATATATATATATATATATATATATATATAAACTTTGTTACTTTCTAATTAGTATTTTAGAAAATACTCCTCTAATGTCACTGTCTCCTGAGGATTCATCATTCTTCATGTGTTGTCCTCTATAGAGAGTCTTCACTTGTGGTCAACCTATATATCCCCAATACCAGTATATCAGCCAATATTTGTCAGTTTTTAATTGTCAGCTTTAGCCAAATATTTTTTTTCTGTTCATATATAGAAATATATTTTTGTGTTTATATGCCTGCCTAAATGTCGAAAGCGAAGCCTGAGTGCATAAAGCTCCCGTTCTACATATTCTTTAAGTTCACTGTCTTTGCTTAACAGTTCTGACTAACATATTATTACACAGAATTTTTTTAAACAAAGTTATATATGAAAATGTATTATAGCATTTGCTTTTCTATTAATAGTAGAAAGGCAAATGCTACAATACTTTGTCATCTACCATCAGCATTCAGCACATATGTATTTTATGTATTTGCAGTACACAAGCCGCAATTAAGAAAGCTGACTCCACTGTCTCTCTCTCTCTCACGCACACACACACACGACGCGATACTCTACACGGCGCAAAACTCCGCATTTGAACAGTCAATAGCAAATATTTAAACTATTAAGAAAACATAATGCAGTAGCTGATTCCGAATAAGCGCCAGATTGTCATAGCAAAGTCGGAATTGAGCCTTTTTTTTTTTAGAAATAGCCTTTGCACAGCCAGCCTTGTAGGCTACTCTCCTAGGTTCACAAAACTGTCGTCCATAAAATGCGTTGCACAAATTCGAACATCTGGGTTGTGCTGTTTTGTTGTAAATAAATCTTAACCAATGATTCCTCATTGCATCTACTTCCGGAAGGCCAAATAAAGTGCTTTTGCTTTCACACAGAATTACACAGCATCTCCCTGACATGGCTTCATCAACACTACTGCGGTTCCTGAAACCACGCCTTCTTTCTTTGCGTGAACATTTGGGCGGCATTACACAAATATTTCCACATCGTGACGTAGACATGTGGGGACGTGTTTGAATGAGGCGTTTTAGCCCGGTCTGGATCAGCCTTCTCTTTTAGATAGAATAAATCCTTTTGTGGGAGACTTTGAGCTTTGTAACTCTGCAGATCTTATACATATACATACATAGCACAAATAGCTACACTAAAGAAAAGGAAAAATTGAAATCGCATCATATGACCCCCAGTGCATTGTGATTGGCCGAACACCACAAGCACGCGTCGGAAATGTAACGCCCCTTTCCATAATCGCAAGCTTCAGCTTTCAACATGTGAAGACAGTACATAATGTCCTTAATTTTACCATCAGTTCAAGCCCAGAAGGGGAACAGAGTCGCGTGACATACACAGTGATGATGCTCGTATGTATTTGCATTACACAAGCCGTGATTAAGAAAGCTGACTCCACTGTGAGTGACACTCTCTCTCTCTCTCTCTCTCTCACGCACACACACACACACAC
>NW_015664033.1:537288-544932 GCF_001515625.1 Sinocyclocheilus rhinocerous | reverse complement strand
AAAACTGTCGTCCATAAAATGCGTTGCACAAATTCGAACATCTGGGTTGTGCTGTTCTGTTGTAAATAAATCTTAACCAATGATTCCTAATTGCATCTACTTCCGGAAGGCCAAATAAAGTGCTTTTGCTTTCGCACTGAAACACACAGCGTCTCCCTGACATGGCTGCATCAACACTACTGCGGTTCCTGAAACCACGCCTTCTTTCTTTGCATGAACATTGCGCAAATATTTCCACATCGTGACGTAGACATGTGGGGACGTGTTTGAATGAGGCGTTTTAGCCCGGTCTGGATCAGCCTTCTCTTTTAGACAGAATAAATCCTTTTGTGGGAGACTTTGAGCTTTGTAAGTCTGCAGATCTTATACATGCACAAATAGCTACATAACACACTAAAGAAAAGGAAAAACATAAATCGCATCATATGACCCCTTTAAACAAATCTCTGAAAATCTAATAATCATTTAATTTCACTAGCCTTGCGAATTTTGTTGAATGTAGCTGTGAGATTCTCTGAAGTGTGCATTTGTAGACTGCATAAAAACATGCAAATTAAGTTGTGCTGTCACTATAGACATGCTCGATTGATTTCAAAACACTTTTTTGCAGCTATATCGTATTCATGTTATATTCATTGTGTGCTGTGTGTAAAATTAGCACTAAGTCTTTATTTTAAAAAATATGATTCCCAGTGTTCACAAGCATATCAGATTACTGAGTGCACTGTTGGTTACAGTATTTACTTCCTTTTTATTCATATTTTTAACAAATTCTTTATTTGTGGAAAATACTATAATAGAATAACAGAATTTGCTATAAAAATAAATCTCAATGTATCGCATTTAGGGCAAATAACATCACAAAACCCATGGTGACCCAGCTGAAAAAAACAATAGAAACCATCACAGAAATTCTAATGGTTTCCACTACAAATACCATTACAAACCATCAACTTTTATCCATTAAAACCATTAAATAATGGTTTCCTGTAGTGTGTTTTGGGACATGCTCCATTAGGATTTAGTGGTTTTAACAAAAGCCACCAATAATTGGCAACCAATTACCATAAGAGACCAACAGGGTCCATTAAAACCAATACAATTGGTTGTATATTTCAATACATTTATTGAAATAAATGTATTATTGTATTAACTAAAATACTTTAAATATACATAAAAAGAGCAGAACACAAAAATATGACATAAAAATAAACCTTGAATCTAGAAACCTGAAACAACAGAATTCTTCATTTTGAGTATTCATATGTCTCTCTCTCTCTCTGTTTTTGTGTGTGTGTGTGTGTACCGGTCTCCTCTCCTGGTGTGCGTATGGTGTTAAAACATGTGTTCACACTGAGCTGCACACAGCGGTATGACTGTACCAGGAATACGACTCTAGGTGAACCAGAGTACAGGATCTCAAAGTCTATTCTCAGTTGAATAATACAGCTGCATGACAGTGGTTGCTGTGTTTACAACTGATTTTTATTTCATATTTTGTATACATTTAGGTAGTTGACATGTAACATACGTGTCCAATTAGCCATGGATGTCACATACAAAATCATGACAAAAACATAATGTAACGTAAAAACAATGTTTTGTCACGTACAGGATTGAGCTCCTCTCTATTGACCTTGCGGCGATACAGAAACAGGGCTGTGATAATATTCCCAGCTCGAGCTGCCTGATTAGCTGTGTGAGTGACACATACAGGAAATCCTGTGGATAAATAATAGACAATTAGCAAATGTTGAAGGATTGACTGTATCCACCCAAGGCGAGATCTTCCTTTTTTTGTTTATATAGCATTAGGTTATTGAAAGACTGATAAGTGACAATGAGTAATGGTGTAGGCTCGCATACCATGCCATAATAGTCACTGTTGACCATAATGGGACTCCGGCTCCGGAGATAAACATACTTTTCTCACCAGTCACTAACCTGAATGATTAAAAAAATAATTAACATTTTGACTCTAAATAAGACATATTAAATCATCCTAATCAATTGTCTATAATAAAACAAAATAACTCTATTACAAATTAAAGATCTCCTAAATGTCATAATATTGCGGTGTTGATCTGATACATACACACACAATTTACATGATCATACAGTTGGCTATGAGAGTATTAGAACATTGCTTTAAAGGGGTAATATAATGCTACATGCACTTTTACAAGTTGTACACAACCACCCTAAAATGATAAAAATCCACCCAGTGTTTTTTTTTTAAATCTGGTTAAATGTTTTCCCCTTTCTCAAATCGAGCCGATCTCAGATGCCTGTATTGAGGTGTTCTGTTGTTGTAATAATGGACATAACAGTCGTAGTTTACTCCCTACATCTGAGCCGCTGAACTCGCAGTGGATTACATTGTTTCTGAAGGGAATGCGCCCCCATTCTACATAAATGCTTCTATGTTCGCGCAAATCATTCATGATCCATCCTCATCTACAGAAGAAGTGAGTATGATGTTTTGTAATGAATCTTTGCAAATCGCCTTTCCTAATAATGTCCTAATTAGCAAGTTTCACGATGAATGCAGTTAAAGTAAACGGTCTCTCTGAGAGCAGCTCAGAAGAGTGGGGCGGGGTCAGCAGAGCTCATTAACATTTAAAGGAAAATGCTACAAAAACGGCTTGATCTGAAAAGAGCTGTTTTTGACAGGGTAAAAAAGGTGTTTTTTACACTACCATTGCGAAATTTTAACCAAACTATGTTACAGACTTTTCATTAAGACCCCAAAGAATCATATCAACTTGTGGAAAATGGGCACCCTATGACCCCTTTAAAATAAAGTGTTACCCAAAATATAGCTAACCACCTTCAAATATAGCTAATTCAACTAAAAACCTGCCAAGATCCAAGACAATGACAGAAAATCCAAACCATTAAGCACTTCAGACATAGCTCATTAACATTTAAAGGAAAATGCTACAAAAACGGCTTGATCTGAAAAGAGCTGTTTTTGACAGGGTAAAAAAGGTGTTTTTTACACTACCATTGAGAAATTTTAACCAAACTATGTTACAGACTTTTCATTAAGACCCTAAAGAATCATATCAACTTGTGGAAAATGGGCATCCTATGACCCCTTTAATAGAAGGCTGGAGCATACATTTGCAACTAATTTAAAATGTCAAGTCAATTTAAAAATGAGCTCTTCAGGTCACATTAGAAAACATCACAATAATTCGCAAGTAATCCACACAACAGTCTATTAATTAACATCTTGTGAAGTGAATACAAACACTCATTTTAACAAACGAAGCATTAACACATGTTAGACTGCACCCCATAAACACAATCAAGCCTATAAAAAAAAAGTCAACCACCCCTTTAAATTTACTAGAGGTTAATTGATTGACTACTGATGTGTGGATTACTTGTCAATTATTGTAATGTTTTTATCAGCTGTTTGGACTCATTCTGACGGCACCCATTCACTGCAGAAGATCCATTGTTCAAGTTTCTCCAAATCTGTTCTGATGGAGTAAAAAACTCATCTACATCTTGGACGGCCTGAAGGTAAAGAGCAAATTTTCATTTTTGAGTGAACCTATAAGTATCTAAGATTCAATACCAATACATTTTTATTAATGATCAATTATCAGTTGTCACATATACTTTATTTTAATCAGCTATAGTATTGTATGTAATCACATAATCAAGATATGTAAGACACTGACAAGAAAATAATTGCTCAGAATTTTTCGGCACGTACATAGTTTGTGGCCCACAGCGCTTTAAGTTTGAGGTGTTTTTGTAGGGGGTTACCCAGACTTTTCTCAAACTCAGCAGCCAGTCTTGTCATTCGCTGAAAACCAGCCACATCTAACAAAGGCTTCACTGACTCAAGATACAAGTTGAGATAGCATTCACTGGTAACTTATAAAGCCCAATTATTCAAGAACTCTGCCCATTTTTATTAGTCATCACTTCCCAGCAAACACGGATCCATGCACATTACCCACACACATTTAATTTACATTGTATTGACTCACTCTTTCCAAAGTGTCTTGAATGGGAGGTACAGGCAGGTGTGGTAAAGACGTCTGATAGCTGTACAGTAATGGCTTTCTACTGGACAGCAGCCTAACTACAGTCTGAAAAGGAAAACAAGAGAGAGAAGGAGTCAAAAAGATAAATATGTGTGTTCCGCTCTTACAGGAAAAATAAGGTGGATAGGTCTTTTCACACTTGAAATTGTTAACCCTGGGTCATTCTACTGAATAAATGGAATCCTGGGTTATCTTGTTTCACATTTCACACTGCTCATCATTTTTACAACTGATCCTTGGTATTTGCAAGCGGATGTTTAAAAGAAAAAAGTACATTACTAAACGCTGGGTTAATGCCCTTATTTGCATTAATTGTGCGTTTTGTGAACTTACAGCTGTCATGGAATTGTATTATTGCAACTTTAAGCAACTGTTTTCGGTTTTGATAAATTAAAATGTCATTTATTTCTGAATTGACAGCAGTCGTTACTCCAATGTCACACGATCCTTCAGAAATCATTCTAATATGCTGATTTGGTGTTTTAAGAAACATTTCAGTGTTGAAAACAGTGTGTGTATAATGTTATATTGTAATTCATGTTAATTTTCATTAAAATCACAATTTATGAACCCACAAATTACTGTGTCTATTCATTACCAAGACTAAGGTTATATTTTGTGCATTGGTTCTACTTATAAAGCTGTTATGGGGAAAATGCATTTGGAAAAGTGTTATTATTTATTTTCATTTTTATATTCTATTTTTTTCAGGCACTGGTCAATTCTGAGATAGAAAAAACATCTGAAATATACATTTAAGTATGTTTTATTACACTTTATTTAATTCTGTCTGAGCCTAAAATCCCAGCTTCAGTGTCACTTAAATACACCAGACATTTAAGTTGTATTCCTATCTATTTTTTCCCAAAGGTTTTCTACAGAGGGTTTGTTCATATAACATTCACCTTGGTTATATAACACTTCTGAATTTTTTTTCTGATTCTGGCTGTTGACAGCATTATCTGATTTATGGCAGGACAAAAAGTTTTTTTTTTTTTTTTTTTTAAACCATATTCGTATACTATATTTACACCAAAAGTGTATATAAACTAATTTGCAACTAAAATATCTATTTTATAGCTTGTGGCAGGACAAGCGAAAATTAGGGATGCACCGATACCGATACAGCGGCAGCTGGATGCAATAATCGCATGCCAATGTGCATGGGCTCGTTTAGTTTACACTCGAAGTAGATTGGTCTCTCTAAGCGAGATCCCAATTCGTCGGTCATCCGACGTGACGTCGAGAATGACCGACTGAAAGGGAACTGAAACGCTACTGCCTGGTGAGCCGCTGCCATCACTACAGACAGAAACTATATGGGCGCTGTTTGTAAAACAAAATGTGTGAGAAAATCTGCTCAAATTCTGTTAGATTTAATGACCAAAACAAATACATTTTGCAAGATTCACCTATCTAAATAAGATTTATGCATTTTTATTACTATATTTCTATATCAAAACAAAAGACCAAAGGCAAGGCAAGGTAAGGCTGACCAAAGTGCTGTACACTCTATAAACATTAAACAATAAAATATAAAAAACCAACAAGGAAATACAACACAATAAAATAGATAGACTAACAAGAGAGCACACTGATTAGTAAAATTACATTGATCCAAAAGCCAGAGGAAAAAAGGTATATCTTCAGTGAGGATTTAAAACTATCAACATCAATGTGTACCAGCAGCTCATTCCACAGCCGTGGCGCAGCAACAGAAAAAGCACAATGCCCTTTTAACTTCAAACATGACCTTTGCACAGACAGCATCAAACTGTTTGAGGACATTAAGGGCCTAGAACATTTCCGGTGGAGAAGAAGATCTGTAATGTATTGTGGGGCCTGGCCATTTAACCCCTTATACACATACAGCAAAACCTTAACAATTTAACACGGTATTCGACAGGCAACCAATGAAGTGAGGACAAAACAGGCTAAATATGTTTCTTCTTTCTAGCTAAATGTAAATGTTTCATCTAAATCTAAATCTTCTATTTAACTCTAAATCTTAAATCTAAATGTTAAATATAGATACAAATAAATCTCGGTGTTATATTATAAATGATAAAACTAAATTTAAATGATAAGTATAAATGCTAAATCCAAATCCTAAATATAAACGTAAATCCTAGCTATATGTAAATCTTCTAAATGTAAATCACACAGGAATGCACGCACACATATTAACGTTATATATAACGTTACATTTTAAATGTTAAATCTAAATATTTATATTTAAACGTTTAGCTAAACATTTAGAGGACATCCAAATTTATATAAACAGTCCCACTGAAATACAGAAAGCAGTGTATGTTATCACTCGTGGGATCTGGTTTCGATATCATATACAAATAAATATTTTTTCCACAAAATTCTGTCCTGTGTTATTGTAACTGTTCCACCTTTTATTAAAACTAATGTTGCAAACCCAAGAGGGACTGAAAGAACTCTGGACAATATCGGTGGCATAAATATCAATGTCAGGAAGATCACAGAAGGAAACTGTTGTCAATATACCAGTGACATCTAGTAAACGTGCTAGTTGTGGCAATGTGAGGGCAAACTTCATGAACTGAGTCTACAACCAAGACATCAATGCCCCCTAGTGTTGCATTTATATAAAACAACCCTTGACATTTGTGGTACAGCTATTTACAGCATAAAAACTATCATCCTGAAAGTCTTTTACATGTACATTTAGTCATTTAGCAGATGCTTTTATCCAAAGCGACTTACAAATGAGGACAATAGCAGCAATCAAAACCAACAAAGGGCAATAAAATGCAAGTGCTATGACAAGTTTTGGTTAGCCAAACGCAGTACACATAGCAAGGTTTATTTATATATATATATATATATAAGAATATAGAAAGCTAGTGTTAGAGGGGTTTTTTTAGGAAAAAACAAGCAGTGCAAAACAAGAGTGCAAGTGATAGAGGGTCAAGTTTGCTTGTTTTTAGAATAAAAAAAGAAAACAAATAGATAAAATAGAATTAGAACAGAGAGTGCTAGAGTTAGAGGTAGGGGTGCAGAGCCAGTGGTGGTTTTGTAGGCAAACATTAATGCCTTGAATTTCATGTGAGCAGCTACGGGTAGCCAGTGCAAATTGATGAACAGAGGTGTGACAAGCATTATTTTTGGCTCATTAAAAATTAATCTTGCTGCCGCATTTTGGATTAATTGTAGAGGTTTGATAGAAGTGGCTGGAAGACCTACCAAGACAGCATTGCAATAATTTTGGTCATGTGTGTGTCTATGTATATAAACAAAAACGAAAGAGAATCATGGTGAACCTGATAATAATAATAATAATTCATTACATTTATATAGCGCTTTTCTAGGCACTCAAAGCGCTTTACATTGTGAGGGGCTATCTCCTCATCCACCACCAGTGTGCAGCATCCACCTGGATGATGCGACGGCAGCCATAGTGCACCAGAATGCCCACCACACACCAGCTTATTGGTGGAGAGGAGACGATGAAGCAGATATGGGGATTGTTAGGAGGCCATGATGATCAGAGGCCAATAGGCAAATTTGGCCAGGATGCCGAGGTCACACCTCTACTCTTTTCGAA
>NW_015664033.1:532598-536070 GCF_001515625.1 Sinocyclocheilus rhinocerous | reverse complement strand
TAGGCACTCAAAGCGCTTTACATTGTGAGGGGCTATCTCCTCATCCACCACCAGTGTGCAGCATCCACCTGGATGATGCGACGGCAGCCATAGTGCACCAGAATGCCCACCACACACCAGCTTATTGGTGGAGAGGAGACGATGAAGCAGATATGGGGATTGTTAGGAGGCCATGATGGTTAGAGGCCAATGGGCAAATTTGGCCAGGATGCCGAAGTCACACCTCTACTCTTTCCGAAAGACATCCTGGGATTTTTAATGACCACAGAGAGTCAGGACCTCAGTTTAGCACCTCATCCGAAGGACGGTGCTTGTTGACAGTATAGTGTCCCCAACACTATACTGGGGCGCTAGGGCCCACACAGACCACAGGGTGAGCAGCCCCTGTTGGCCTCACTAACACCTCTTCCAGCAGCAACCTAGTTTTCCCAGGAGGTCTCCCATCCAGGTACTGACCAGGCTCAGCCCTGCTTAGCTTCAGTGGGCGACCAGTCTTGGGCTTCAGGGTGATATGGCTGATCAACAGGACCGAGCTGAACATGCAACTCAGTTTAACATAAAAATGATGTGGTTACACCGAGCTGAGTGAACAGGTTATATATACAAAGTGAGCAGTTAAGATGTGTGTAAATAAAAGTTTGTTGCATTTTGCTCTGTCACTCATCATTTACAACTGATGCAGTAAAACACCGTTTTTATCCAAAAGAGAGCATTTTTCAGTTTTCAGACACATTCTCAAGTGTGTATTGAGAATGTGTCGTATAGGCCATAAGCATTTATTCTGATATTTAATAAGAACAGAAGAGAAAGCACATGCCCACACAAACATATGCCCACTTTTATGAAACACTGAGCTTACCTGGAAGAGTTTTGTTGTTATACATTACAACGAACCCTAACTCAAATTTGTCAACCACAAAAAAAATTATGCGCGTTTAATTGCCAGCTTTGAAAGAGACTTAGAAAAAGGCAAGACATTTTTTTTTTTTTTCATTTCTAAATGTAGTTAAAGCATTAATTGTATGTCCTCCTTTGGAGACAGTTTCACAAACAAATGTAAGAGTGTGAAAAGTGTTTTAAAGGAGATTAATTGTAAAAGTCAGCAGGGCCAAAAGTCCACATAATTGAAAAAAACAGACATATTGAGCTCTGAGACAAGAGGGGAAAAGAAGTAGAGACAGACATTTATCTACCATTATTGCATACACTGGCATTGGAGATAAAGTCTCTGGTTTTGTTAATCGTTAAACATGGATTTCATAGGAAATGTGATAAAAGATCAGGAGAAAGGTTTGAATGCTGTTAAACTGGTAAAACGTGGTAGTAACGAAACTCGAATAGCAGCGCGTAATCATTTACTTCAGCGCGCATGCAGTGCGTGAGCGACTGACTGTAGCTGACCGATTCTCTGCCTTTGCTCTGCTCTCCAAAAAACACGAGACCACTCGGGGATGCCGTGAGTCCCGTGACGTCATGTTTGGGTGGGTTAACCTGAAATGTCCCGAAGAATAATGGTTTCGCTCAAACGAGCTTATGTTGTACTGGTCGAAGAGTTTTGATTTATTTCACATATAGAACAGCTCAAGAAAAGGTATTAATAAGAAAAAAAAAGTTTCCTACGTTTTGTCAGTTTAGGCTATTATGTTTACGCGTATTACCAAATGAAGAGGCTACAGTTTAAATTTCGTAAAACAACGTTTTAACTGACTTTATTAAACAAACAAACAAACAGCACCCATTAAAGTTTCTCTGCATTAGATTTCCACCCCTTTCAACAAGCTAGCCAATATTCAATATTCCTGAACGCTGTAGTCACTAGTGACACGACGCAACACCGGTTTCAAATAAAAAAAAGCTCTTCAAACCGAGACAAATTTGTATTTTCGGTTTTACGCAGAATATGACATGTCTGAAAAATCATACCTGTAACTTTGAATGGAAATTAGGGAACAAGTAAGACTGAATGCAGTTTTTGACAGATGTAAACTTTCAGATGTTCTCCTCCACCCTTTCACTTCCAGAAAGCAACACATACCTGAGGTAACCCTGTACACACTACCTATCTCATTTACATACCTGATGACATCACGCGGCACGTATGAAGAATTTATGACTTTGTATAGCCTAATTTTCCTCTGCCAGCAAGGATTTGTAACTGTCATCAAAGCTTTGTCTCTATGTTATATGCACTTATTTAAATCACAGATTTGTTTTAATGAGAGAAAAACAATGTCTACCTTTATTGCAGGGAGTTTGGCTTATTGATTAAAAAAAATTAGTTGCTATATAATATAGTTCACTTCATACATCCACTAGATGTAAATATTACTGGAACTTTTTGACAATATTTACTATTACTCGTTTATTTTATCAATGCAGTCAGACACAGTCTGGGAGAACTGATCTATCTCCTTTCATAAAATGTGATTTAAACTTTTTTGCTGAAGGATATATCTCTATATTTTGGCAGTAACCTTATTAATCTCTTCTTAAATGTTTTTTTTTACACATTTTTTCAATGTACATACCACTTTCCAAATTCATCTCCATTAACATATATATATATATATATATACTGTATATATATATACTGTATATATAGTATATATACAGTGGTAGCCAAAATTATTAGAATTTTTCACCAGCTAGAAAATGTTTTAAGTCAGTTATTTCTATCTTTTGCTGTAGTGCGTCAGTAGGAAATAATTTCCGAACATTTCCGTACAGCCAGTGCTGCACACAGAGATCTGATCTGATCATGATCAGTCTGTCTGGAATGACATGAAGAAACAGAACAAACTGAGACAGACTCAATCCAGAAGAACTGTGGCAACGTCTCCAAGATGCTTCAAGAAACCTACCTGCAAAGCTACAGCACTGTTAAAAGTTTTAGGCACTTGTGTAAAAACGCTGTAAAATGAGGATGCTGTCAAAAATAATGTCATACATTTTCTTTATCAATTAGCTTCTATTAACTAAATTAAATCAACATTTGGTGTGAACATCCTTTATAAATTATGTATATATTAGAACAACAGAAATATTGTTAACAAATGAAATGAGGAGCAAAACAAGGTAATTAGGAAACATAATGGCACATATTTGTTTTGTATTGTTTATTGTTCTTTATCACAGGCAATAATAATAGTGCACTTTCATTTTTTTAATTATAACACAGACATTTATTTTCTCGTCATCATTTTTTCCCTCCAATTTAATGACTTGCATTTCTTTTACGAAAAAAGTTCCTACTGTGCGCGATGGGGAAGAAAGTGTACAGCTTTACAATCTTAAGAGGAGTTATCAGTAATGACGACAAAGGTAATCAATAATCATCAGGTGAATATAGAATGGATAAAGAATGAAGATATGAGTTATATTTTCTGTTTACAATGAACATGGGGGGAGGGAGGGGGGAGCATACATTGGGTGCAGGCAGGGCGTATGTATATAATGAGAGAAGAGGGAAGGG
>NW_015664033.1:500462-532417 GCF_001515625.1 Sinocyclocheilus rhinocerous | reverse complement strand
CAGTCTGTCTGGAATGACATGAAGAAACAGAACAAACTGAGACAGACTCAATCCAGAAGAACTGTGGCAACGTCTCCAAGATGCTTCAAGAAACCTACCTGCAAAGCTACAGCACTGTTAAAAGTTTTAGGCACTTGTGTAAAAACGCTGTAAAATGAGGATGCTGTCAAAAATAATGTCATACATTTTCTTTATCAATTAGCTTCTATTAACTCAGTTAAATCAACATTTGATATGACCATTCTTTGCGTTTAAAGCAGCTTTTGCCCTATAGGTGCACTTGCGCATAATTTCTGTTTACAATGAACAGATATGGGGGGAGGGGGGAGCATACATTGGGTGCAGGCAGGGCGTATGTATATAATGAGAGAAGAGGGAAGGGGGTGGTCTAAAGTATAATTCTATGATTGGGAGGCAGGAGCAGGACGATGTATATAATGTATGGTAAATAAGTGAAGACTAACGATACATATGAAATGTGATACATGTGCTGTATGTGTGAGGCGAGTAACAAAAACAGAATATCATTCAGTGCATAATGTGAAAGGGAGGAGGAGGAGAGGACGGACACGTAGAGCAGGAGAGTGTCATGAACACAGAGAAAGTATGTGGAGTGTATTTCACATTCACTCAGAGCTGGTGTCCAGACAGTCTGTTTTTGCACACTCCCAGACTCACCCTGCCTGAGAACTAACAGAATTGAACAAAGAACATTTTCAGGGTTTTGCTCTGGCGTTACCTCTGCCTCTGCAAGTGACCGGGCATGTTTGAGAGCGCAAATGCTGACCGTTTTGTATATGTGGCTTTAAGACATTTGAAGTGTACTAAAATAAGAACGTACCCCATATTATATCTAACGAACGATGCACCTAAACATTCAACAGTAGTAAAATATATTCAATGTGCTATGGAAAATCAATTCAGGATGATGCAGGAGCTGCTCGATGTCTGAACCGTCCGAAGCTTTGTCTTCCGCTATGCTATTTTTGGCCAGGAGTGTATGTGATGGCTGCGGGATGGTGGCAGAGGGAGGACCAGAGCAAAACCTTGCTTTGCATTTAGTGCTCCTTGCATCAGGAAAAGAGTGGACTGGAGAGAGGGATGGAGAGAGAGAGAGAGAGAGAGGAGCATTATGGTCAGATTCTGGGCTTCTGGGCAGAGGCTCATTGGAGAAAGAGCTTTTAAGTGGATATTCAGGATCAGGTTCCCCCCATTCACAAATGTAATGAGCTAAAAAGCCCCACTGATCCTGAGTCTGCACTTAAGAGAGCACTTCACTGATTCCCGTGGGTGGGCAAGGAAAGGGACAACTATTTGTTTGAATACAATTCTCTTTTTAGGACAGTGCATTCCAGTAGTTATCATTCATTTTGTTTCATATTGTCAGTTTTGAGAAGGAGAGTCTTTTTGTGTCTGTGTGTGTGTATGTGTGTGCATGTGTGAAAAAAGAATACTGCTCGCATTTCGTACAAAGGGCTGGCCTGGTACGCACGAGTCCGAAACTTTGGGCTCTTGTCTGGGTAACATTCTCAAAGATGAAGAGTGAACACAGCGGGCCTTCTTCTCATTCCCTCTGCTTTGTTCCTCTGCTTCCATAAGGTTCACTTCAGTCTTTACGTCGTACATCCTGGAGGGTTTTGAAGTCTCTTCCCCGTGGGAGACGTCCAAGGCATGGAGTCATTGCTTGGATGATTTTTCTAAGTTGTTCTCCAGCTTTCTCCTTTGCAAGTTTGCTTCTTTTTTATTGAAAATGAAATGAAAATGAGATGGGTAAACGTAGCCTACTCAAATGGTTTTTAAAAGGACATTTGCAGCATTGTTATAAAATATTTGGGAACAGATACAAATAGGAAGTTTTCTGCCATTTTCTAAATTGCTAATTTTTCCATCCTTGTCATTTTGACTTTACCAGCCTCAACACTAATCCAATAAATAAATAAATAAATATCTTTAAATAAATCAATTAAAATGTAAAATATTTAAGTTTTTTTGACATTCACTTCATTTTGTTGATGGAAATATTTCACATCTCAGCTCAAAAATATAATATAAATATTGAAATGGAAAGCAAAAAAGACTTTTGTGGACTTCTACTTATGATGGACGTTCTACCAGGAATCACATGAGAAAATGGTGGAGGCTTTTGCATTTTTTTCTCACGCTATGTCTTTGTATGACACAAGGGAGTGACTGGCTATTTTGTTCCTCTTGTTCGGTCTCTGTGTGAACATGTCATAGGAAATCTAGATGCCTTCTCATCCCTCTGTGCCCTGCTTAGTGAGTGGGGTGGATCTGAGATACTTTCAGAACTGCGAAGACTTAAAACTGGCCAATTTTGCCAACTGTAGCTTGCAGTGGGCAGCTCTCCACTGTATATCTGACTGATTTTGGATCTACAACATATCACAGAGTTCAGGATCTACAACACAAGCTTGAACAATCAGTGTTTAACATAGCCTATACCTTCAACACGTTAACATCTCACTAAAGGCCTAATCCGTCCTCAGCTCATGAAGGTATAGTCACATAGACCTTGTGTTACAAAATTTAGATCGCCGTTCTAAAAATCCCTATTCTTTTCTTTACATAGTGTTCTAGAAATCCTTTTTTGTGCTCCAAGTGGTGTTAAGAATGGAGAACTTCCCACTTTTTCCCACGATGTTTGCTTTTCTCTACCTCACACAGCTCATTGTGATTTTCTGATGGATCATTGCTTATGATAATGAGGATGATGATGATAATGAGGATGATGATAAGTTTTGGAGACATTCTTTCCTGTCCCACTTGGTGTTTGTTCCTCCTTGAATAGTTTGTTGCCATTAGATCACAGGATGTCCATCGGATGTCAATCTCCTTGTTTGTAGTGTATGAAATAATTTATAGCTGGGGTTTATATTAAGCGATACATCTTGCTTCCATTTTTCAAATCCTTGGTTCCTAACAAGCATAAGTGATCGTATTTTTTTTCGTCAGATGATTATTTGCATGTAAGAACACTTCCATGTGGATAGACTCCTGACTCTCCTATTGTCGCAGTTGGATCCCAGGGTTTCCGCTAGTGATGTGAAAATCAAGGCTGAGTATACCTGTTGTTGTGTACTGTGCAGTATATATATATATATATATTGTATTTTGCATAGACCACTGTGTGGAATACTGTATTCCAAAATACAATGTGGTAAATAAATGGCATTAAATTATATAATAATTATAATAATAATATAATTGCACTTTTTTTAAATTTTAAAATAAAATAATAAAGTGTGATAGTGCTATTATATTTTAAAAAGAGAATATTAAATAGCCTGTTGTTGTGTACTGTGCAGATGGACTATGAGGGAGTCGTGTCTGGGGGGAATCAAGAGCGGGGATTGTTCCCTCCCGCTCGACAGCTTGTCTGATTAGTTCACTTAGGGTTGAGACTGGGTCCCATTTGAGGACAGGAGGCGAGTTTTATCCTTGCCAGACCCCTTTCTTTGTAGTACACTCACACTACCGCCAATACTGCTCCCTTCTCCTTGATCGCTGCGCTCTGCTCGCTCACCGCAATCACTTCCGCCCTCCGAGCGACGAGAGTTCTGCCGGGTCGGTGTGCTGGGTGGGCGAGACGAAAGCCCATTTTTTTCATCTGGGAGAAGAAAAACAGAAAACATGAGGGTGGGGAATGAAAACATTTTTGTTAATTGAAATAAAAATAAAAGTACACTAAAATCTAAAATAGAACAATAAACTTTGGCTGCCCTAAAATATGAAAACTTAAATTAAAAAATATATACTACTAAGCTGAAACTTGCAATGACAGAGTAAAAACTAATGTACACAAATAATCAGGGGTGCACATAAGTTTTTCAGGCTGGTTCTCTTAAAGAGCACCGGGATATTTGGTTTGGTCCTCACAGTGCACATAGTGTGACCCATTAAATATAACTATTTAAAACAAAATAATTAATAATAGTGATAATAATATATTATAATAATATAATATAATATAATATATTATTTTTTTAAATTTTAAAATAAAATAATAAAGTGTGATAGTGCTATTATATTTTAAAAAGAGAATATTAAATAGAAATACAATTATTTTATAGTAAACTTAAAAATAAAATGCTAATATTTACTTTTTTATATATTAATTTTCATAATTTTCAAACTTAAAATCAGCAAGCTTTCATTTTGGCGGGTTGCCGGCAAGTAAGCATGTGCGCTGCCGGGTTTAGCGCTGCCAATTGAAGAGCATCAGTGAATGAAATGTCAGTTTTGCATTGTGCTTTGAAAACGGCAGCCTAGATTTATGCTTTCAGTTTGAATAGAAATCTTATACAGTATTACAGTTTGTCGAACTAAAATGGTAATTGTGCATTAACAGCTGTCAACCACGGTATGCAAATGAGCGGTCTGAACTTATTTACACAGTGCATTTTTTATTTTGGTCACGCATGCGCACATGTGCACCCCTGTAAATAATACAAAAAAATATAATAAGATTAAATGCGACAAAAACTAAATTAAAATGAATTCAAATATATGATAACATTTAATTTATTGTGTATGATTATATGTTTTTGGGTGGAATTGTAGCGTGTAACATTCACCTGCAAGCGCCTGCACAGAGGGCTGGTCATGTGTACTGAGAAGCTGAGCTTGAATGGTCTCTACCACTCTTTTAAACCTGCGACTAGGACCTGAAAAACAATATCATCACATCTGTAGAAATGACAGCATGTACAGACTCATGACACTGGCTCTGTCGTCTTTTTAAATACCTGATAATAGGGTGAAGGTGACGCTGTAGATGCCGGTCTCCCTCCTTCCCTCCCTTTCTCTCTCTTTCTCCCTCTCTCGTTCTCTCTCTCCTTCAGAGAAGGCGATGTCAACCTGAAATTTGACAGGTTTCTGGAAGACAGACGGACCTCCGGAGGACTTGTACTCCGCCCGGAAACTTGTCTGAGAGATGACACTGTGACTCAGGGAGGGAATCTAGAGGAGAGCAGAGATGTATATCAAAGTTTGAATCTTCAAAAGAGAATGAACAAAGCTTATTTGAAGTGAAGAGGAAAGGAAACACCTAACATTAAAAATATACTAACTGATAGAAAGGCATGGACAATATCAGCCTTGATTGAGCTTAGTGGTTTGTCTCTGATCACCACAAATATTTGCTCTTCCCTCTCCAGACTGATGAAATTTCCAAACCATGACTTCTTTGCCAGCCTATAGAAAAATATGAAAATATATGCAGATAAATACACAAAATATATAGTACACATTATTGTTACTGTTTCATGGCTCTCATTCTACACAGAATACACATTAGGGACTTTTTAACATCATGAATGTTATGTTTGAAAATACAGAGTCTTCTCATCTGCCTTCATTCCTACAACTGTACACATTCAGGGAAAAGTAGCCAGATATGCTGAAAAAGCTTCAGAACAAACACTAAATCATTGGAGCAGGTTTTTTCTGTAGCAACATCGAACGTATGACACATAGCTTACGTAAAATGCACCAATGTTAAAATTCAGTAACTGTTTTCATGTTATGGCTGATAACCAATAAATGACTAATATTAAAATTCTACTTTGTGTAAATGAATGTAAAATTAAACACAAAAAATTTAAACCAGTGGTTTTAAATGCTCCAAGTGAATTTAAGTATCACATTATAATGTACAATGTAATTTCAGTGTTATGTACTATTATAGTATATAATAGTACATATAGTATATTTTCATTTAAGTTTTTTTTTTACATTTAAGTTTTTCATCTAATATATTTTTTAATTTTATTTCCCCTTTATTTTTTTTATTTATATTATATTAAATAACTGTTTGTTTTAAAGGTTAATATGAAGATAATGGTGAAGGTAATCCAAAGGTACAACCCCAATTCCAGAAAAGTCGGGACATTTTGTAAAATGCAATAAAATCAAGAATCTGTGATTTGTTCATTCTCTTTAACTTTTATTTAATTGACAAAAGTACAAGGAAAAGATTTCCAAAGAAGGCCATAAGTATTTTCACCAACAAAAATAATGGTTTTAAGCCAATTATTTCTATTTTTTGCTTGCTATAGTGTGTCAGAAGGAAATAACAGTTTAAATTCATTTTGCCATTACTTGTAATAATCCTGTGAGATTGTTGTTTGCACAAGGAGTCTGACAACAGATCTGATCTCAGCGCCATCCAGTCTGTATGAAATATCATGAAAAATCTGAAAAAACTGAGACAGACTTTAATCAGAAG
This sequence comes from Sinocyclocheilus rhinocerous, assembly GCF_001515625.1. NCBI lineage: Eukaryota > Metazoa > Chordata > Actinopteri > Cypriniformes > Cyprinidae > Sinocyclocheilus > Sinocyclocheilus rhinocerous. Next base: position 526,170 of record NW_015664033.1, on the reverse strand, counting down.
AGCTGTGGCAACTGTGAAAAGCGGTTTTAAACACAGAGGACGGTCACACCAAATATTGATTTGTTTTAGTTAATAGAAGTTAAATGATAAACTCTATTTATGACATTATTTTTGAAAGCATGCTCACTTTACAGCATTTTATAAAAGGGCCTAAAACTTTTAACAGTGCTGTAGCTTTGCAGGTAGGTTTCTTGAAGCATCTTGGAGACGTTGCCACAGTTCTTCTGGATTGAGTCTGTCTCAGTTTGTTCTGTTTCTTCATGTCATTCCAGACAGACTGATAATGATCAGATCAGATCTCTGTGTGCAGCACTGGCTGCTGTCAAGACAAAAATCTGGTCCCACTTTATATTAAGTGGCCTTAATATAACCCTAACCTTACCCGTTTCCCACCTCTATAGCAGCAAAGGTGTTTTGCAATACAATATGAACACAATAAGTACATTGTACTTATTTTTTGATGTAAGTACATAGTAGTTAAGGCCACTTAATATATATAAAATCTCACTGGATTATTACAATTAATGGCAAAATGAATGTTTGGAATATTTGCAATGTTTGTAAATGTAAACTGATATTCCCTTCTTACACACTACAGCAAAAGATAGATATAACTGGTTTAAAACCATTTTTTGTTGGTGAAAATACTAATGGTTTTTAATACTGATTTATTCCTCTAAATACTTACTCTGGGCTGGACTCTGGACTCTGACAGGTAGGAAGAGAAAGGACAGAAGGATGGAGAGGGAAAGAGGAATGGAGAGATGGACACAGCAATGGTCATGAGCGTTAATGAAAGATATGGTATATGATTATTAACATTAGAATTAAACTGAGAAGAGTTAGGAAAATGATGCAAAGCTCTTTCGAGAAGCATGTGAAATCTAGAATCAATTAGTAAACGATTGTTAGGTCATTAATTAAGATGCAAAATGCAAGTTAAAACAAGCTTAACATTTGTGTGTGTGTGTGTGTGTGTGTGTTTGGTGTGGATAATGACTCCAGTATGAGGACAGTATGAGATAGATGAACATAAAAAGAGCAACTGAATCCAGTTCAGCTTTGCTATTAATAGCACAATATCAAAAACAAGCACGAAACCTTTCACCATTGTAAAATGAACTCTACATAGTAGTATTTTACTTCTAATCCAATATCAGTTAAAGGTGTGGAGTCACTTACTCGAGGGCTGCTGAGGGGACTGGATGAGAGGCCGGTTGAAGCTCCGCTAACTGACCGAGACCTGTCAGAACACCAGGACATATCAGTCAAACATCCCTTTATGTTCATGGATATGTTCATTATCTTAGATATGCACACCTCTAGCGTGAGTAAAAGCTTAGTAGGGAATTCACTAGGAATGAATTGCACCAACTTATAGTGCTGTTCACCTGCATGCTTTACTCTGTGGTTCTGGATATATTTTTGATCATTTGGTCATTGTTTGATGAATTAGGAATATTTTACATGGTATGCAGCAACCGCAAGTTCATTTTGAATATAAGAAACGGGGCCAGCAATGGCTGGCATTCACAGGAGTCCAGGTGCTTCGTCTTACTAGCTAGCAGCGCATACTGTAGAAGATTAAGAAGTTTTTTTGGTGTCATTGACCAATCAAAATTGAGCTTAATCACAACCGTCATTTAGCTTTTACGTGGTCAAAAAACAACATGAAAGAAAATAAGATGATACTCGCTGTTGCTGATTTTCCTGTGCTCTATGATGCCTAAACGTAACACATACATTTGATTAAAATTTCTTTAATTTGGTTTAATTAGCTTTCACTTAGATACAGCAAAAATACAATAGTTATACAGTAATTGCCTCAGATAAAGAATGTTTTCACTTGCTAGTACAAGTGCTTCCTGTTTGTACACATAATAAAAACCTGCTGTGTACCATGTAAAATTCCTTTTCACTGCTGTCATGATTAATGATCAATAGAACATGCATACAAACATTTCTTTTCAATTAAATTATGAGAGGCAAACAGCTTTTTTGTGAATAAGTTGCATCTATAATGAGTCTACCTTACATAGAAAAAATAAATAAATGCACAAGAGCGCATGTGCAATATTTAATGGTAAAAACTTTTTTGTGCTAAAATAGGCCTATCACACCAAAGTTGTGCAAGTCATCGGTGAATTTTTGCCCATTTTTTTTTCTGCATTTTTTGAAAGGCACTTGAAGTTGAACAGAGGACACGTGTGGTACATCAAGTTTGACTTTCAGATGAAGGTTAATACAAAGTTATCAAACAGTTGGCATGTACCTCTGGCTATGTGCAGAGGTATCCAGTGCTCTGCGGGGAGGTGTTGGAGAGCCCTGCTCTGTCACACTCAGTACCTCCAGACTCTTTCTCTCCGGCCGACAGCGCCCATGACGGGTCAACATGGGCGAGTCCACCCGCTTACGGGGAGGATCTGATCACACAACCACAACAACACACACACACCCACTGTAACACAAACATCTACTGTGTGCTCTTCATGAACAAGTCACATTACAAACCTTACTATATCCATGATGGAATCTAAGGTTTGTTTTATATATATATAAAACTATATATAAAATATTCAACTGCAATGCAGCACAGATTATCTGTATTACAGTGTTAGAAGGGAAATTCGCATAGAAGCTGAAAAAGAAGTCCTTTTCAATGTCTTGATGAGAGACAGAAAGCTTCTAAGCAACAGGGTAAATTGTACCAGGATACAAGATGTGCTATATGAGAGACGAATCATGGCATGACAGTGAAATGATGGACTAACATATTAGGGTTGCACATTTTAGTAAAAAAATCTTATTGCAATTATTTCCTCAATTTTTGGCAAGATTCTGTCAGATGTGCACTGTACAATAAACAGGGTCAACATGGGCGAGTCCACCCGCTTACGGGGAGGATCTGATCACACAACCACAACAACACACACACACCCACTGTAACACAAACATCTACTGTGTGCTCTTCATGAACAAGTCACATTACAAACCTTACTATATCCATGATGGAATCTAAGGTTTGTTTTATATATATATAAAACTATATATAAAATATTCAACTGCAATGCAGCACAGATTATCTGTATTACAGTGTTAGAAGGGAAATTCGCATAGAAGCTGAAAAAGAAGTCCTTTTCAATGTCTTGATGAGAGACAGAAAGCTTCTAAGCAACAGGGTAAATTGTACCAGGATACAAGATGTGCTATATGAGAGACGAATCATGGCATGACAGTGAAATGATGGACTAACATATTAGGGTTGCACATTTTAGTCAAAAAATCTTATTGCAATTATTTCCTCAATTTTTGGCAAGATTCTGTCAGATGTGCACTGTGCAGATGTGCACTGTACAATAAACATTTAACATCTTACAGTTTGTTGCAGCTTAGATTTTGAAGCAAAAGGGACTACAAAATTACATTGAAATAAAGTGTGCAAAAACTACAAAATTATAAGCTTTTCTCCAAATTGTCCCAAACTCATCTAAAGAGCCAGCAAAATAACTATTTCAGTGACAAAAAAGTGTACTGACTGAGTGAAAAGAAACCAATAAAAAAACCAATTCTCTTCATTTTCACGTTGTACCTGAAACTTAAAGGGGACTCAAATCTCTTTAGTCAGCTTCAGTTGATACTGTCTCAGTCCACTTTACATTCACACTGTTGTTTTTTGGATCTGATCAATGTGAATAATAATGATAATTATTATTATTATTATTTATATTATTGTTTGTTACTAGTATATTTTTAAAAACAATAGTAATTATTTCAATGTATTTCTTTGGTAATATATTTCCATCCTAATTTCTTTACTTTCCTCAAGCTTTTATTTTCATGGAAAAATGCTTGTAATGTTTACATTTACATGAATGTAAAAAAGTGTTGCTGTTCTCAGTGCACATTATAAGCGACCTTTTGATTTTTTTTAAAAAGTGAATTTATTTTGATTATTTCAATTTTTATTTAAATTAACTGTGTAGCCCTATCAGGGAGAGACATACCATACAAATAATAAGCCTCTTAATAAACAAAATGTATGCAAGTAAATAGAAAATGTCAAAAATCTGTCAAATTTGTCAATTTGTTCTGTATACATTAGGAACAGTGTTGGGCAAGTTACTCTGAAAATTTAACCAAATTACTGATTACTGATTACTCCTTTTAAAAGTAATCACGTTACTGTTCTGATTACTTTATTTCAAAAGTAATTAGTAATTAGTTACATTACTAGTTACGTTACTTTTTTTCTCCATTAAATTTATGAAATCCCAGCATACACGCTCCCGATAAATATTTGTTATTAAAGCATCAACATTCACAGAACACTGTTATTTGTAACTAAAGCAAGCGGATGCGTGCATGGTTTGACACGGCAGAATGCCAGCAAAGAGTGCTGCATTTATAATCTCTAAAAGACGTCTCAGTTCATCGCAATCTCCCAAATCTCTGTTATAACACAATAAATATATGCATAATGAACCTTTCATAATGTCTACAATTTGTGTGTTATAATGAGAGGATTCGTGAGCACGCAAATTTCAGCACTGCATTGCTCAACGCTGCAAACAAGTGCGTCGGGTCTCGCGGGAGCAGGTCTCTAATCCACTGGCACTTGACTCGACAATGCGTGTGCAACATCTCCAGATTATAAAACACTGCATTCTGTCAGCAATGTAACGCTATAGAGACCTCGGCTTGTAACTATACTCTAATTACTATTTTGAAAATTATAATGCGTTAAATTACTCCGTTACTAAAAAAGTAGTCAAATTACAGTAACGCGTTACTAAGTAATGCGTTGCTGCCCAACACTGATTAGGAAGTCCCTTTCTGATCCAACCTGCAGCACACTCGCTACGCTGCCCTAAAAACCACATGCTACGACTTCCCTGTCAACCTCCTAATGATGATGATTCTCCACCTTGAAGTCTCTTTTTAGTTCTGGTCTGGTCTTGATCTGTTTATTTTGGGAACAAGCCCTCAATATGTTACATTTACAAATCACTGATGTTTGCCTTAGAGCCCTTAAATAAACTGGCTTACTTTCAGGCCTAAAGCACCAGCGTGCTTTCTAGGTTACCAGCTATCCTCATGGTGTTCAGTGACTAGCTTTGAACATGACAGCAACACACACAGGCCTGAACTGCAAAAGCTCACTCACCAATATCATTTCTGGGTGGAAGATGTTCATCTTCATAACTAGGGTAGCGCTCCTTTCTGTCCAACAGCAGATAGTAGATCAACTTCTCCTGGTTTTCTCTGGGAAGGGAGAGATGCAAGTCAGAAGACCAAACTGACTTTCATTGTATTGACAGAAGCATTCTTCAAAATATCTTCTAATGGGTTTCACAGAAGAAAGTAAGTCATACATGGGTGGAATGAATAAAATCTTTTTTTTGAGTGAACCATCCCTTAATGGTCAGTTGTATCTTGTACAAAGTACAAATCCTTGAAATCTTGAGTTTGTGCACTATTCTTTTCTGAATTACAGGCTGAGATGTGTTGAGCACACAGACAGAAGTTCAGACTCACTCTTCACACTGCAGGTCTCTGGTGAGCTTGACACGGTCTCTGAAGCAGCCCAAGGAGTGCATACTCTCCAGAACATCAGGGTCCAGATCTGTAAGAGACAGAATCCTCTTCACACACACACGCCTCGGGGGTGGCTGCTCTGGACACGGCTCGTTCCTGCCCCCTCTGAGACAGAAAGACACACAGACACACAAGCAAGTCAATGTGGAGCGCACATTGTGGGCATTACATGCAACAACATAAAATAAAATCCACTTTTATTGGAATAGTTCTGTGTAACATGGAAGGTGAATTTTTGCACTGCACAGTGACCATGTCTGTCAAGTTCCAAAAAAGACAAAGAAAAGACCATAAAAGTGGTTCTTATGACGCATAGGCTATATTCCAGATCTTCAGGTGGCATATGATATCTTTGTGTGAAGAGCAGACCCAAGTTTAAGTTATTTCTCCTCATACATATGACACAAGCCATTATGTTAATGACGTTTGATCATGAGACATTTGAGAACCCATGACATTTGATGATGTTGATGATGATATTTGTCTGAACTCTAGACAGGATGGCAAGATTTTCCTTTAAAAGCAACATTCAGTCTGATTGTTGCACAAAACAAGCTTGACAGGCTTTTTGGAGCTTGACAGACATACTATAAACTGTTGATGTATGAAAAAGTGCCAAATTCTCCTTTTGTGTTCCATGGAAAAAAAATAACAGCATACAGGTTTGAAATGGCATGACAGTCAGTGAACAATTTTCTTTTTTGAACTATTCAAGGTACCTCACATGATACTTACTGATACCAAGGGTGCTTTTGTATTTCTTCCAACTGAGAAAAGAAAAAAACAAGAATTATCATAAACATTCCTTGGCAATACACTAAGTTAATACTTTTATTCAGCAAGGATGCATTCAATTGATTAAAAGTGACAGTAAAGATATTTATAATGAATTTATTTATGATATATACATTTTATTTTAAATGATGTTCTTTTAAATAAAAAAATGTATCACAGTTTCCACAAAAATAATACGCAGTACAACATAATAAGAAATGTTTCTTTAAACACCAAATCAGCATATAAGAATGATTTCTGAAAGATCATATGACACTGAAGACTGGAGTAATGACATTTTAATAAATTACATTATAAAATATATTCAAATAGAAAACAATTATTTGAAATTGTAATATTATTTCACAATAGAACTGTTTTCACTGTATTATTGATTAAATAAATGCAGCCTCTTAACAACCCCAACACTTTGAACGGTAGTGTACATGCAATTTCTATATAAAAAGAGGTGCACTGTGTGCGTGTTGCATACCGTGAGCCGTTTCTCAGGGTTGACCTCAATCATGCCACGGAGGAGAGCCTGGCAGTCTGGAGGAATGAAGTGAGGCATGTGAAATACTCCACTCTTCACCTTCTCCAATAGCTGACGCAGGTTATCATGGTCAAAGGGCAACGCTCCCTGTGAGGTGAGACGTTACAATTCACACACATTTCTGAGTGCAACTGAGAGCATCAAGTCTGCAATATGCCCACAGTCAATGGCAAATTTAAGACATAAAGCACGTACTTTCCAGACATTTAATTTTTAATAAGGCATGCAAGGAAGGTATTAAAAGTGGGGAAAATGTCGGAAATGACACAAATAAGATGCAGCAAGCTTCTTACCACCAACAGAGCAAAGAGAATAACCCCACAGCTCCACACATCTGCCCGACGTCCATCATATTTCTCTCCCTGTGAATAGAAAAAAACACTAAGTACAGATAAGCACTGGCTGTTTTGTACAATATGAATCTATGAGACTTATACGTTAAAGCATATGGTGCTTTTGCTCTAAGAGCTTTGTCCTTACCCTGATGACCTCAGGACATGCATAATGGGGTGATCTGCAGATACATAATATAGAGCATTAATACTTCATCTTCATTAATACAGTAGTAAAAGCACACAAACACAAACTACTGACCCACAGCTGGTCTCCAGCAGACTGTCCCCAACCTGTAGGGAGGCCATGCCAAAGTCAGCAATCCTGATATTATTCTTCTCATCCAGCAGGAGGTTTTCAGGCTTAAGATCTCTGTGGCTGAAAAAGCATTGTAATATATTTTTGTATATTGTAATATTTTTCCATAAGTATAGGAAACTATAATTATTTTACAGAGTGAGAATAACCTATTTTTGCATTGCATACCCTGCAGAACATGTAACAAGAATAAATCACAAGTTTTGTAACACATTTACACATGCTTTACTTTTGTTTTTGTTTTGTTTTTTCAAATCTATCATCACTACCGTTCAACAGTTTGGGGTTGGTAAGATTTGTTAAATGTTTTTGAAAGAAGTCTCTTAACATGCTGCTCACCATGGCTGCATTTATTTGATCAAAAATACAGTAGAAACAGTAATATTGAGAAATATTATTACAAATCAAATTGTTTTCTATTTTAATCTATTCTATGGCAAAGCTGAATTTTCAGCATCATTACTCTAGTCTTCAGTGTCACATGATCCTTCAGAAATCATTCTAATATGCTGATTTACTGCTCAAGAAACATTTCTTATCATTGTTGAAAACAGTTGTGCTGGTTAATACTTTTGTGTAAACCATTATATATTTTTCAGGATTCTTTGATGAACAGAAAGTTCAAAAGAACAGCATTTATTTTAAGTAGACACATTGTATAACATTACAAATGTCTTTTGATCAATTTAATGCACGCTTATTGAATAAAAGTATTAATTTTCTATTTAAAAAAAAAAACTTACTGACCCCAAATTTATGAAGGGTAGAGTTCCTGTGTACATATAGAGTGACCCATATATGGAAATAATACAAGTCAGCTTGGGCTTCATAACTTGGCCGCAAGTTTTCATCCCAACTCACATCCACATACTCTACAGAATGCTGATTATGCACACATATTATGAGAAAATATGGCTGTAAAAGAATCTGTGTGCAGCACATTAAATAAAAAAGTAAAAAGAGACATCTACCATATAGAGTGACTGTGACAGAAGTCCAGAGCAGATATGATTTGTCTGAAGAACTTTCTAGCCTCTTTAGGGGTCAATCTGCCTTTCTTTACCAGATAGTCAAACAGCTCCCCACCAGATACATGTTCCAGCACTAGATACCTGAGAGAATGAGAAAGACATTTATGAAACAAATGCACAGAGATAGATGCACACGAAATGGTACACACAAGCAAGCACACCTCCTGAGAATGCAGGATGTAATAAGTCTAGACAAGACAAGACAAGGCCAGACATGCTTCAGATGTGTGGAGAAACAGAGCAGTACTTACAGATATTTGTTATTCTCGTACACATCATACAGTTTTAGGACATGAGGGTGCTCTATTAGTTTAAGAATAGCTATCTCTCTCTCCACCTGCAGAAACGGGGAGAGCGAGGAACATTGAATGAGAGCTGAATAGGGAAAAGGAACAACTTTGATGAAGGAAATAACCAAGCAAAGATGATCACTTTCAATTAGAAGTGAACTAATATAGTCAATATATTAACAAGAGTCTGACAATCAACAGTAGACACGGACAAAAATGGCTTAGCAGGAAGAGTCTTGCATTTCTTTAGCACAGAACATTAGGGCAGATGCAGCGTATACTGTGGTTAATAAAGCAGTTGGAGTTATGCAGCTTCTGTGTTATTGAAGAGTTACTGTAAATACGAAAATGCTGCGTAAGCAGGAGGTGACTGAGAAAAACTAGAACTTTTAGACATTTCCATTGTAAATTCATTGCATGCAAAACTTACTTTCATAAGAACAGACTCTGATAGCTTTTCTCTGTTAACTATCTTTATGGCCACCTTCTGTCCTGTGATACAATGAATTCCTAGCTTCACCAGACCTGCAAGAGGAACACAGATGGTCATTCTTCATAGAAGCATTTTAAAAGTGGACAACATTAAAATCCAGACGAGATGATAACATAGGTCTGCGAACATTCAGATAGCACAATTTTAAGTAATCAATTCCCATTTACAAACCATTACACCTGAAAAAAGCAGCACTACCAAAAACACTACTGACTTATGCACACTCCAAAAAATAACATAAAAACACCAGTACATTCTGCTCATATAGACAGTCACATAAATCGTTAATGGACACCCTCTTTCACTTGCCAAAAACAGTCTACTTCTTAATGTATGTAGATCTATATCATTCTTGTGAACATTCATATCCTATTTACAATGTACTGACAAACAAGATCTTAGTGGCCTTTGCATTCAGAACAGATCGGTTGAAAGCCATTTTTATACCTTAAAACTAACTAGTATCTAGGTTTACATGACTAGTACATTTGTTAATTAGGCTACTAGCAATCTAATAGTGACAGGAATTATTTTACATTTTACTTTTTACACTAGATACTCATTAGTTGCTTTTCATTCTTACTGGTAACAAACTGCAATTTGTTGCAAATTCAAGTCAAGTTTAGTACTTAATTATTAGACACTACCTTGCATGTTACTTGTTTAATTGAACTAAAGTAGCTGACTAGTCATTACCTACAACCTACAAAAAAAAGTAATTGTATCTAGTGAAAAAAGAAATGTTACAACAGTTTGGGTAGTTACTAGTTTTCCATAATATCAAATAAAACTGTGAGAATAGATATATAACTATTGGGAAAGTAACTGGTAAGAACCTATTGAACAGTTATTGTAAAACGCTAATAGGTTCCAGCTACAAGTGACAAGTTGAACCACAGATTCCTTTAGAATTCAAAGACAAAAATGTGCAATGTGTTACAAGTAGCAATGATCTGTCTCTAATGGGATACCAAAAGAATAAGTACCATTAACTAGCAACCTTAATTAATTAAATAGGCCTAGATATGCCTAGGAAAAGTACTAGCATCTAATGAACGTTAGTAGTGAAACTGACAGTCACTATTAGATAACAAATACAAGTACTAGTAACGTAATATAAAGAAATAAATTTAAAAAACTGCTTGCAATCACATTCAAGCTTCGAAACAGCACGAATGAATCACTGCCACTCATGACTCGATAACAAAACGCCAGAAAGATGAAATAATCTTCCTCCCTCAAACACTGCCCTTACACTGTCACTTGCCTGCGTGCCTCATTACATTTCATCAGCTGAAGCACCCACATTAACCGCTTTGCTTATTGCCGAACCATCCTTTCAATAGATTCATTCTTTAATGAGACGCGCGAAGTAGAGCAGAATTTATGCCAATGCATTAACCAAAGAGGAAATGCTCTTACCTGTCTGGCCCTTCCCCAGCGTCTTCTCCAGTCGGTAGGGCCCGACGTACTGAGCTGCCTGACTGCCCGACAACTCCTTACTGGACATTTCGTTCGAACGCGGTTTTGTGTCACAATATAAAGGGGGTAATCAGTGTATTCTCACAATGTATCCACTGGCATCTGTCCTGCTCACGCAATAGCTCCGCCGCACAGACATCACAGACAGTGAGCGATGACACAGGGATGCTGAGGCGTGCTGTCAGTGCCGTGGCCTACTCCCAAACATCTGCCGCGTCTCCTTAAACTTCGTGGAAACGGATCGGTAACATGTTCCGTTAGAAAATATCAAAAGTGAACAGAGAAATGCATGTCCAGCCGAGCCTATACGCCAAACTGTAGCTGTTATTGCGATTTACATGGCCTGTGGTTGCAGCTGCTGCTGGAAGAATGATGAGGGGACACGATTAAATCTGTCAGTATATGGGAAGATACAATATGTCTAGATCAGATAATAGCTGCGAACGACAGTATAATGATTATGAATGCTGAAGACAGATAAAGATAACAGGAGTATTAGGTAGCCTGGTTCGGTCATCAGTTTATTTTCGCCGGTCTTTTATCTTTAAAATAAATATTCATGTAGTCATGTAGTCATGTAGTTATTGTCAAACTGCAAGTGACCTAGGCCTATTTATTAATTAAAAACTTGGCCACATTTATTCTGCGAAAGAACCGCACATCCGGTTTGTGACACCTTACGCATATTATTCTAAGTGTCTCTTTCTTTTGTCACTGACTCTTCAAAGTGTTTCGCTTTGTTTTGATAAATGTTTGGATGTGAAGGATGAGCGTCCTGTGCCTGATATAAACTACGGTATCTTCCAGGCCTCACATCCGGAAATATGGGAGAACTGTACGGGAGAAAACAGCCACCCTTTCGCGAAAGAAAGCCTCGGTGTCTTCCGTCACATGAATCCGTCAATTAATCCAAGAGTGCATTGCGCTATTGCAAGCTATAGTGTTTGCGCAGAAATCCCAGGCTTTATTCGCGCGGAACACATTCCTGGTCAAAAAGCGAGCATCTTTAACTAGAGTAGGAGCCTCCTCTCCGTCTCCTCTCCCCTCCCTCGCGCTCGCTCGCGCTGGCTATGTGCAGCGCATTACAGCATCTCCTCGCGCTCTCCTCCCGTCGCCTCGGGTACCGCGCGCGTAGTCATCGTCTCGAGCCGCCTGGCTTTAATCCGTTCGCTTCCCTTGACTTGTGGCCGCGAGGATAGCAGTCCCTCTGTCAGTGGGGCCTTTCTCTGTTTTTTAGCTCTCACTCTCCCTGTATTGCTTCTCCCCATCCGACACGAGCATCATCAGCATCCGGGTTCTGCGCTGCTTGCGTCCCCTCCCTCACACGATTCCCACTGAACATGCTCGTCATAGCCCCCCACCCCACTTCCGCCCCTCACATTATTATTGAACCCATTATTGTCATTGGGCAGCATCTGTCAATTTTTTGATAAATACTGTACATATTTTCAGATCATTTGTTATCATAATAGGCTATTTATGGACTAGCTGTCCCATACTTTATTGTCGTTTAAAAAAAAATGACAGGCTTGCAGGAATATCCATCTTTGATGGGCCTAGTTGGGTTTTTGCATAGTAGTTTTCAGTCGTTTTACAATTTCATGTATGCATTTAGCAGACTTTAACAGTTTTTTTCAGCTGTTTACACACATTTTCAAAACTTTACACACAAATACAAGAATTGCACACACAAAAGCAAATGTTTTGAGATGTGTTTGTAATATTTTGAATGCAGTGCTTCATTTTGCAAGAGATGTGAGGCATTTTGCATTTTGTGTGTGCAATTCTTGGATTTGTGTGTAAAGTTTTGAAAAAAAAGAGGCAAAGTTTTGAAAATGTATGTAAGCAGTTTAAAAAACTGCAATTCATGTTAGATTTTTGAGTATTAAATGTATGTTGTGTTTTGCAAAAAGTGAGAATTAGTGTATGGTTTTGCAGATTTGGTGTGTCAGGTTTCAGAAACTGTGTGACAAGTAAAGATTTTGTGTGTAAGCAGTTGAAAAAAACTGTAACCAAAGTGACTTACAGGAACAGAATTTGTCAGAGATCCATCAATTTTCAATGTCAGGTTTATTAGAAAGTTTGATTAGGTGACAAACTAGAGCAGAAAAGAAAAAAGAAATGTAAAATGTAAAGAAATTCACTTTTTGCCTACTTTATTGCTAAAACCTGCAAAATCACTCTGGACCCCTCATATCCAGCACACTCCCTCTTTGAACTGTTGCCGTCTGGTACATATTATAATTCATATTTTCAGATAATTTGTTATCATAATATTTATGGACTATAGCTGTCCCATCTACATTGTCATTTTTAGCAAAAACACTCAAAGGCTTGCAGGAATATCCATCTTTGATGGGCCTAGTTGTGTTTTTTCATAGTAGTTTTCAGTATTTTTACATTTACATGTGCATTTAGCAGACTCTTATTTGTGGACATACAGGAAATGTCATGTCTCGCAGGACCACGGTGTTACATAATTAAACATAAATATAAACATACAATACTAGAAGTAAGAAACATTTTTTTGAACCTATAGCCTACATAGTTTACTGAAAGCGGTAATCTAACTAGGCCTAATATAAATAGTTGACTGTACATACACATAATCTAAGACTATGACTATAAAAGTACTTTACATAAATACTGTACATTATATTATGCAAAAGAGGTATTTTAGGGTAAGAAGTGTATAGTGCAATATGATTTGTGGCGCATTTGCAAGTAAACAAATGTTATCTTATTCAGTCTTTGTTGCAAGGGACAGAATTCGTCAGAGATCCAACAATTTTCAATGTCAGGTTTATTAGAAAGTTAGATTGGGGAGCAAGCTAGAGCAGAAAAGAAAAAAGAAATGAAAATGTAAAGAAATGCACTTTTTGCCTACTCTCTATTGCTAAAATGAAAGCGCCATCCCTGCAGTTTAATGTTTGAACACAAGGTAGCAGTAGAGACAAACACAGAGTGCGTGTGTTCTGCAGGCAAGAAGTTATTGAAAAATCTCCCAATATAATGCGCATTTAATGTTGGGGTTTTTATTTCTTAATCTCACCCAAAAACATTAGGCATAGCGAAATGTTGGGAGTATCTTTTAGTCCAATCTGTATCAGGCAGTCTTAGTCCAGACAGCAGGGGGCGTTGCTCTAGACTGGTCTGACTCGTTGAGCTCTTAGCCTCTATTTTACAACAAGTGAGGCACTAACTGTTCATATATTATGTTAAAGTACCTATGTTATGTTCAGTGAGTCATTACAAGATTACACGTCTGCTGACAAAATTCAGGGTTTCTAATTGTGTGTTTTCTGACAGAGATCAGCAGACAGAGGTGATTCTTGCAGATTCACCTGGATATTCAACTCAGCACTTTCATATCGTCCCTCACGTGATGTTTTCAAGGTCAAACACATTCAGTGACCTTCATACTTGCCTTTTGTAAAGTTTTGTAAAGTTATCCCCTTCCTACCTGTCTGGCAGGGCTCCAAGCAAGAGCACACCCTCCTCCCTTTATTTTCTTGGAGCCTTATGACAACCGAAATCTCTCCTCAGCATGGAGGCAGAAGGATGTCTGCTGGAAATGTGGTAAAGCCTGGTGTAAGTATAAGTGTAACAACAAGTCACGCATTTAGGTCGTAAAAATAAGGTAATCAGTTTTATTTATTTTTCAGATTTCACATTTTACACGTTTAATCATTTTAATTTGTATTAGGCTACTCATTGTATGTATGAAAACAACGAAGACATTTAGCCTATCTTGCATTAAAAAAAAATATCTAAAACTAGTTAGATATTGAGATTGTTGCATGACGATCTGATCACATTTGAGCAGTGATTCATGGAGACATCACCCAAAATTTTCTCTGCTTATACAAGCAGTAAAATTGTTGTGACAAGACTTTTGCATTGATAATTAGCTTGAATTTCTTGTTTTGTACTGTTTAAATGACACCAAACCAGCATGTGTGAGCATAGTCCAAACCCTGGGGATTTTTATTCTTGGTTATAGAACAAGTCTTCACACTTCTAGCTTTGCTAATAGATCAGCTCATGAATGAGCATAAGATCTGATTGATTGACTGATGAGATAAGTGCATTTGGGGATTTGAGTGGGTGTATTTGTGTGCCTCTTAATGAGTCAAAGTGAGGAGTTTAGAGTATTAGTAACATTGGAAAGCTTAATCTCCTACTTTAGTTCACCTAAACCCATTACAGAAGCCTACATAATCCTTGCCTACAGTCCACTTCACTGCATCCACCTTAAAGTTTTGGACTTGTATATAAATAAAACCACAAGGACTCATTAGAAGTCACTTTTGGCAAGACAGGATCTGCTAAGCAAGTTAATGAAAGCTGTTTTTAAGGAGTTTACCTAAAAACGAAAACAAACATTGTCAAACAAATTCGGTTACAAATATCGAACCATTTTTAAAATCTTTATTCCATTTTGAAAGCATCTGAGACACATCATTTACATCAAATCTCAAACTGTCTACAGATCAGATCAATACAATCAGCCACAAAAGGGGAGGGGAGGTTGGTGGTTGGAGGAATCTATTTAAGCTTCACAGGGGGGGTAGAGAAGAGAAGAGACACAAATATGGTCTCTGCTGCCAAACCCCAAACCCCATAGTTTAGTCCAGTGCCATGAGCTGCAGGGAATGCTGGGAAGGTGGAGGACTCAGTGCAGTGAAACCCTAAAACAAACAGAAATACAGAGAATCATAAATTTCAAATGATAATGAAAAATCATGAAGACAATCATAAAACAGAGCAGAACGAATGTGCTTAAGATTAAACAGTTAAATTAACAGCCAATCAACGGATAATATTAAGAATATTAAATAAATATTTTTTCCAGTTGACATGGTTTCACTTGACAACAACAACATAAACATTTGTGGAGTGAATTAGTTAGTAATGAAGTAACACTGACCTTTTTTAAAGGCTGACTACACTCTAAAATTAATTGTATCTAAAATAATTGTCAAGTTAACATACATTTTAAGGCAGTGAAGTAACAAAGTAAACTTGACTAATTTTTTTACAGTGAAATTTAAACAATTTTATTATTTTTTTATTCAGTTTAACATTATAGTCTATGTTGGACAGTTATTCTTGCATACTTATTTCCCCCATTACATTTAGTTTAAATTTGCCACGATACAGTACTCATTCACTTATCTTTAACAAAACTAATAATTTCATGAAAACAGTTTATTCTTCAGCTAATCTCAAACTGAATATAAATATAAGCCAATTATCGGTTCTCACCCATAACATGGAAATAATGTTTTTTTTAGATCTGCGCATCCTAAATTATTAGACCATTCCCAACTAATTTGAAATACTGATCAGTCAGCCATATTCACATATTTAAAAAAGAAAACAATAGTACATAATGCATCTGTTGATCTGACATAAATAAAATACTCGTCTGACATGTAAAGGGGAATGAAGCAAGTGAATGTGCATTACTTTTCCTGCATGTTGAGCTCCTCATGACGCCTCAGCATTGCTCTTCACACAGGCAGCAAACGCCTCCATTAGCTCCTTACATGCTTCCTCGCCATTCTCCTTTACACTGTAGCACACAGAAAACACGCTCATTACTCCAGCACACACACGCTGATTCACATCAACATATCACATATACAACGCAAAAATGCAGATTTGTCCCTCTGAAGCACACAAGACTTCATGATCAAGTATAAAGGTTCTGTACCACACACTGTAAAGAAATTACATAACTTTGGTATTGTCTTTAGTTTCTGCAAAGTCTTATAAAATGTGCACTCATGATAGGCTGGATTCTGCTGGGACTGAATGAGACAGTATGTATGCATTTGTACGAGTGAGATTATTTGAGCCTCTCCACACCAAACAACGGCAGACACTGACACACTGCATTAGAGTGATGGAGCGAAAACAAGGGTTGGAATGACAGCGCAAAGGGGGGAAAGAGATGCAAAGCGAGGGAGGCGGATAATCCAGCTGAACGAGTGAAAGATAGAGCCCTAGAATCACTTGACAAAGCAAGCAGGTAATGGAAAAGAGACATGCTTCCTGCTAAAAGAGAGAGATGTCGTGACTTGTGAGGAAAAGAGCGAGCCCCTCCCCCGGAGAGAAAATGATTTTAGTCTCTCCCTCCCCCACAGATCATCTGCTGCATCTGGCATGGTGACATAAGCATGCTCTTCCTGGCTTTCTCTCTTTTTTCAGAGAGAGTGGTGATGTAACACACAGCTGGTCGATTTAAATATGAAGTGCCTTATGCAGACTGGTTCTGATGAGCCACGTGACGTAGCTGTAAGGATGTATGGGGGGATTTCACTAGCCAAGGGCATTTCCTCTTCATAGGCAGCCATTTTAATACTAATACTAGATTCAGAGAGAAGACATGCAAAGGGAGAATGGACCATTGTGAAACACAAGACTAATTGACAAAAAACAATTAGGGTCAGATTATGTCTTTATCCTCAACAACCAATAATTAGAGATCACAAAACCATTTCTAGTCAACTGGAAATGCACCCATGTTTTGGGCTCGAAAAATGGTCCATTTAAAAGCTAGTTTGATTTCAAAATGTGTTGAATTTCTGGAAAACTGTGTCAAATGAACCAGAACATGGGTGTGTTTAAAGACCTTTTGATTTGGGAGACAAATGTTGAAACACTCTATATCTGTGGTGTAAAATTGGTGGCAAAAGCACAGTCATTTTAAAAGCTAGTGTTAGGGATAGCTCATCATTTACTCACTCACACCTTGTTCCCAAATTGTATGGCTTTCTTTCTTCTGTGGAATATAAAAGAAAATGTTTTGAGAAAGAGCTTTCTTTTTTTTTGTCCATAAAATGGAAGTCAGAGCTGTTTGGTTACCAACATTCTTCCCTATATTATCATTTGTGCTCTGCAGAAGAAATGGTTTGTAATGACATGAGTGTGAGTAAATGATGACAGAATTTTAATTTTTGGCTTGAACTATAGATAAATTCAGACACACCTTTGTATCGTGAAAAGCGCTGTACAAATAAACTTGAATTGAATTGAATTGAATTAAATAAATTGATCTTAAAATGTGCTACAAATGTGCATTAAACGAACCAAACCATATTTATTTGCCAGTCAAATATTGAAATCTGTCAGTCTTGGAGCTGTAAAATTAGAATGATACCAAAAAGCATCAGACAAATGGGAAGGGGATGATCACCTTCCCTAAATTAAGACTGAATAATTCACATGATGGCCAGTCCTCCACATATATAATGCAAAAGGAAAAAGGGCACGGCTCAGGAGTGCTCTGATCTTAAACACAAACAGGAAATTATTTTACTTGACCCAAAGAATAATTTGATTGTAATCTAATAAATACCGAATCCATATGGAATTGATTTATTTCCACATGGAGCTCCTATAACAAAGCTATCCTATGCTGATAAAGCAGATGCTTTTGTTTATTGATAGATTAAGTAACACTGTTTACCCTGAGGGGGGCATCTACAAAACTAGAACAATACATTCCAACCGCTACAAGAGCAGGCATGCTAACACAAATGAGAGGAAAAAATCAGCTTAAAGTGTAAACGATTAACTTTTGATTTGCATTAACATTCTTGAAGGGCCACCCTATAGGACACAATGGCTGTACGTTAACTCTGAGGCTGATGTTTAGTCACAAACTTTGAAACCGTACAAAATGGAGAACATCTCAAGGTCACAAATTCACAAATTTTACACTGTTCCACAACAAGCAGCCAGATGCATTCTCCCAGTGAATAACTGCTAGCTTCTGGGGTTAAACCTGTAACATTAATCCTCTTCTGGGTTTAAAGCCCATGATGAATCCCCTTTGTGGACTAGCATGACAAAAAACAGACAAGATGGCCACTGTGACATGCTTAGACCAGGTGTAAAGTGATCCAGTGAAAAGTACATGTCACACTGTATAATGGATGACAGACACATACACACATCTATGCATTACCATGTACAAGGGCACTATAAATACTAGTGTGGTGTACATTATTTAAGGTCACCTTCTGTAAGGTTAAACATTCAGCTAGTCAGCAACACATGCAAGTTGCTGGTCAAAATGGTCACAGAAAGGTCAATGACAAACTGACCTGCTAATAGCGTTTTAACTGTTAACGGTTCTGCCATTCTCCCAACAGTCTCGTCCCAGCCTCACTTTATCATTTTGAGCGGTGACTGCTCATGTGAGAGAAAAACTATTAATGTTTACAGATGCACCTTTTCGCCATTTTTCACTGCCCTCCCTCAAATCCATTTTGGATTACAGTGGACTTTGTTGGTTTTATATCCGCTAAAGCAGTGTCCCACCTACCAGAATGTTTTAGATGTCTCTCTAATTAAAACACCTGATTCATCTCATCAGCTTTTTGGTGTGTTGAACAGGGAGACATCTGAAATATCTTGGGAGGTGGGTCTCAAAGACTGGAGTTGAGAAGCACTGCTGTAAATGAAGGTGACTGTGATGGCCAGTGCTTCAGATGAAACAGTGACACATTATTCGAGCAAATTCTTACCCCCACACACCCTTCCCCTATCTGGTCCTTGCACACCAAAGGTCAGCGTATGTGCAACCTTATCTCCTTTCTCATGCTGCCCAGGCCTGTCGACACTACAAACACCAAAAGCAGCCAGTCTACATTTTTTTGGGTGGGTGTGGGGATTAGGGTCAAAATACAGCTTGAGCAATGGCTGGTGTCAATGGTCAAGAGAGAGGGAACACAATGAAACCCTACATAGGAGGAAGGACAGCATATGCATACTGAACGAATGTTCATCACTGGCCACTGGTCACAATCTCCTTCATTTGCAGGATATAAAACCAGCAAAACCCATTAGTGGGAGGGCAGGGAAAACCGGAGAAAAGGTTCACCCGTAAACATCAGTGATTCCCTCTCATTTAAGTGGTCAAACTCAAACATGACAAAGCGAGGCCAGGGAGGTTGCAGGGACAGAAATGGTGAAGATTGAGAGAGGAAATCAGGGATGGCAGGACGAGCGAGAGGAAAAGCATGACGTAGACACATTCCCAACAGCCAATCAGCCGTGAGGAAGAACTGAAGTTGAAGAAAAACCCCAGAATGCTCTTAATGAGCGGCCCCACTGCTGCTGCCAACTCGCATCAAACTGACACCAATCAAACCATTTAAAAAACTCACTAAACTTAATTAAGTTACATCTTATTAAACACACCGGATCCCTCTGCGCGAACCTTCCACCTCATATTCGGCGCAAGGTCCTTTCTTCCCTCCATTTTGGATCGCCATCACGATGCAGTATTTACACTGCGTATCATAATTCTATTGAATATCACCAACCTTAACTAATTAAGAACTAAAATAAATCTATGTGGAAATAAATCCACATTTTAGAGTATGAGAATTTAACAGATTTTAATTCGGTCCATACAGAGTTGCAACAGACCGGTATTATGTACCATACATTGCTACTCCAGTCACTTACCATTTGTCTAGATCTGCCTTGATGGCCACACAGGGTGCTGGGACAGGGGTCTCGGCAGGAGCTGCAGTCTCTGAGTCCGACATGGTTCTGTGGCGTTGGTGTGATCCGTGCGCTCCTGTGGTTGCATGTGCAAGAGAAAAAGAGAGAATGGAGAGTTAGAATTGGCAAGAGAGAGGGGGAGTGTACATAGTACACAGGGGAGGAAGGAGGGGGGAACGTGAGAGGGCACATATGTACATGAGCAAGAGATCAAACAGTAAGCATTAAAAAAAGCATTTAAAAATTTTTTTGAAAGTATGGTGCTTCATATGCAAAAAGCAAATAATTGTGCTTTTTTTTCTGCACCTAAAGCAACAGTGTGTAATAAAGTGTGCTGAGACAATGGAAAGTATGCAGAGAAACTTAACTTGCATTCAGACACAGAAAAGCTGCACAACTTCTTGTGTGATATAACGGACTGTGCATGGACGCCCCCTATTGGAAACATGTTTTCATGACGTGCACCAATTTACACTTTTTTTCTCTGTTAATCATATTTATTTTCATCTAAACGCAGTCTCATTTAAATTGCATCCAATTTCCTTTTTTATTTTATTTTTTCTTAAAGATTTAAATGAATACAGCCAGGGTGTACACTAGAATAAATACAAAATAAATAAAATTCCTTCCCTTATTCCTTTATTGCTTCCCTTTCTAGCTTGTACTTATTTGAACAATGCCTAAAACTTGGTATTACAAGCACTTCCTGTGTCTGTTTGCCTCTTTAAGAAGAATCACTTTATGTATTCCCCAATTGTAAGTCGCTTTGGATAAAAGTGTCTGCAAAATGACTAAAGGTAAATGTAAATGTAAAATTGAGATATATGAATAAATGTAAAATGGTTAAATGAAAACATTAAAATTAACACATTTTACAACTTCCTTCTGCCTTTAAAATGAAAAACAAAGGCTTACTTCCCCCCATTTACATTTATGTACACTAAATAGAAGTAGCAGATTAATTCATGAATTAAAAAAACGAATGCATTTTCATGCATGAAGATTTTTAAACAGTTAAAAGCATCACCACCAGCCACTTTAGAATCCATCACATTGTAACGTATAACTTTCCCTTCAAACTTTATTTTTATTGTGAATTGTGCACTACATTCACTAACCCATCCCTCTAAATGGATGTTATATAGATAATTAAAATTAGTGCTGTCAAACGATTAATCGCAATTAATCGCATTCAAAATAAGTTTTTGTTTACACAATATATGTGTGTACTGGGTATATTTATTATGTATATATAAATACACACGCATGCATGTATATATTTAAGAAAAATATGTTATATTTATATATTAAATATATTTATATATATAATATAAATTATATGAATATAAATATAAACATGTAAATACATGTAAATATTTTCAAAATATATACTGTATGTGTGTATCTTTATATATACAAAATATATATACACATATATACACAGTACACACACATACATTGTGTAAACAAAAACTTTTATTTTGGATGCGATTAATTGCGATTAATCGTTTGACAGCACTAATTAAAATACAATTAGCTATTTCTATATGAATACCGTTTCAATTTGAATTAAAATTCCATTCCTCAGCTATATGGTGTTCAGACCAGACTATAAGCTAAATCAAGCAAATCCATTTGGCTTTTAAGAGTTTTGATGCCAGAAAGGGGGTCACATTTGAATCAATATTCAAAATAGTGGTCACTTAATATAGGTTTTAATATAGTAACCTATTTACATTTAGGTTTTCGAGAGAAAACTGATGCTGAAGATGTTGCAACATACTATTATTCGACGGCAGATAAGATTCTTTCATTGCTCACCCCGCCCCCTCATCTGTTCAAACAGTTTTACCCCTTCACAAAAGCACCAAAAGTCTAGTCGTAGACTATAAATCAGAAACGTAACTTTAAAAAGCAACCTGTCTAATCCTTTCAATGTTGGTTAATAAATTAATTTCGGAAAGTCTAAATTACAGTTGGATGCATAATAATAAACTGAAATTCCGCGGGACAAAACATGTATCCTAAAGTAGCCTATGTGCAAGTTTTACAGTTTTATTTTAAATATCTATTCGAATGATTTATAACCTTTTTATTACTGCAGTTTTATTGTAGTGTGTGTTTTGTATTTTTATTACACTTTTTCCTCTTTTATTGTTTATGTTCTCTAAATAAACAAAATTATCATCAAGGCTAAAATGCCTGTATATATTAAAGTCAAATTCGTAAAAAAAAACTATCTTTGTATCACTTTTAAAACGTAGTCTCTTCGATTGTGTCCGTGAGCATGTGGATACGTTTAACTGCAACAAAAGCATAGTTGTTACTTTCTAAGGATCTGAAACTTTTGCGGATCTCTGCATCAACCCACCTCCTCAAAGGTCACTTAAAAAGTTAAGCTTGGCTAAGCCTACCTGTCTGTCTAAATCAAGATGTTACGTGATTAAAGCTGTAGGAAGAAATGACTGAAAGCTACGCAGCTCGCGCATCTGAAAATGACGGAGGTATTTAACGGCGACCTTCAGATAAGAACGTCCTGTTCTCTAAACAATCAACCCACATCCATATGCATTTACACTGCTGCCAACGAGCTAAAGTGCAGATAATTAAATTAGCATGAAATGTCAAGCAATTACTTTACCTGGGTCTGCAGTCCGGAAAGATCTGGCAAGATTTACCTGGAAAACAAAATGAATATTTTTGAACTGGAACACGCATTAAGTACCTACTGGATCCACGCCTCCTTCTCCAGGAGTCTTGAGGGAGGAGAAATGCCCCAATACAAATGCATACAATGCTGTTCTCTCTGTAATGAGACTATAAGGTTGTTTATTGGATAATAATTGGATAGATTGGAGTTTTTAGGAGTTGGTCAAATGAAATTATAAAAAGTATAGGTGAAATAGGCTATATGTGAAATTTTAAAGTTCCCAAAATATATGCGATATAAGTTTTGGAGAGACTCAAGCCAATTTGAGGTAACAGAATGAATTAAAAAATAACTATGGATTTACTACAAAACCCCCTCCCCAAAAAAACATGCTAGTTAATCCATGGCAACCAAAAAATTGGTTTTGCTGTACTAACCATATTTAACCATGGTTTTTGTAGTGAGACCGTGGTTATACAAATGGTAATCAATACACCAAAAACATGAGATGGTCCTCACTGCAGAACACAAGATCCAGGGGGCGAGGTTGGATCCAGATCCAACTCCTCCCACCTTACATATACCTAACCCTACCCGTCTCCACCCCCTGATCCCTAAACCCACCCATCTCCACCCCCTAGATGTGGATCCAACCCCGCCCCCTGGATCTTGTGTTCTGCAGTGAGGGGCTACTGAAAAACATGGTTACAACACTTTTACTACCAAAAAAAAAAAAAAAACGGTTAATTTTCATAAGGGAATGATTGAATGATAACACCATTACACAAAATGTTACAAAAGGCCTGTTATTTCAAGGTCCTGTAAGGTCACACACTGTAACTAACTATTAAGTCGGAAAACATAAAGGGAACAGGAAACTTTCATAAGAATTGGACCAGCACATTCAGACATAAATAAACAAGGAAAGAACAGAAAAGAAACAAAAAGGGTTAAAACCCTCTCAGTTCACAGTAGGTCATGACAAATGAGTGTTTCCTCATTGCTGGGGGAAGGGTCTCACATGTGAAGACTTTTTTAAATGGCATGCGGCTGTAAGAGTGTAGAATGGGTACACAACTTCCATAAAAAGGAAAAGAGCTGGGAAAATCAAATCTGACCCTTCACACCTGGCCCACCTTTTCTTTGAACTGGCACTACAAAGCACTGAGCACCAAAACAGCCAGTTTATTACAAAAAAAGGCCATTTTATTAGCTTAAATTATATGTATGTCTGCACTATGCCTGTGCATTTTTTTCTGCACTGGAAGGTCCTGTCACCAAGTTCCTTGTGTGTGTGTAAATGCTCTTTCTGATTCTGATAGTGGTGCAGTCTATTAAAAATCAATTTGTTTTTCCATTCAGACACCCTAAAATAATGCAATCACGCCAAAAAAAAAAAGAAAACACACATTTTTAGAAAAAAACAGGCACACAAATCATCAAATGTCACAAATATCATCACTATATTAAAAGTTAAAAGAGAAGAAAGAATGTTTTACATTTATTTATCTGACCGTCTGATCATCATCTGATCATCTGATTTTTGCCCTCGTATCCTGTATCTACTCAGACAGCTTATAAATATTGATCAGCCAAACCCTCACATCAATGTTTTTCATTAGTTTCAGGATTTAACTAATACACCTGGAGTGCAAGACTCATTGCATATGCAAATGAGAGGACCAAGAAGAGCAGGCCTATATAATGGCAAGAAAATGACCGAGAGCTCAAGAGAGGAAATCAGACTGCAAAGATTCAACCGAGACCAGTTAAAACCAGTTAAAATGACTCAAGGATCTAGACTGTACTTTGCAGGTGAGCAAACCTTATGTCTTTCTCAGACTAACCTTTCCCTGCCACATTTTACACTTTACTTCTCCTCCCTCCTTCTTTACATCCCCTTTTCCATTTTCTGTTCATTCTTACTGGACTTTAGATGACCCTAATGTTATTTTTGAACGTTTTCTTTTTCTTTTTGCTTTTCAGTGGCTGTTCTGCTGTGTGCGTTTGTCACCATCAATGGTGTCGTTCTGAATGATTTACTGGAGCGAGCCTCTCAGCTTTCAGACAAACTTCACTCTCTCAGCACCTCTCTCACTAATGACCTGGTCAGTACCAAACACCCTGGTAAACGTGTTTATGAGGTGTTATATGCCCACTCACTGGGTTATTTGCAATATGTGACTTCAGTTTTATCCAAACAGGTATTTATTTCATTGATTTGATGTTGGTTGTTTAATATTAACCTTGCTTTCCTCCACAGGATTCTCACTTTCCTCCTGTTGGTAGGGTAATGATGCCCCGTCCGTCGATGTGCCACACATCCTCCCTTCAGATTCCCAATGACAAAGACCAAGCCCTGAAAGTCCCGGTAAGAGCACGCACCCGTCTTCATCTCTATCAAATGTAAAAAACTTTCTCCTGCACTCTTAGAAAAAAGATGTGACAGCTGTCACTCGGGTGATACCTTTTCAAAAGGTATTTTTAAAATAATTTCTTATTAAAATCATTATATTATATTATATATATAAACGCTAAAAAATGCTGGGTTAAATATAACCCAGCGCTGGGTTGGGTTGTTTTGACCCAGCGGTTGGGTTGTTTTGAACTCAACCGCTGGGTCAAAACAACCCAATAGCTGGGTTTGTCCCTTTTTAACCCAGC
>NW_015664033.1:486281-500268 GCF_001515625.1 Sinocyclocheilus rhinocerous | reverse complement strand
ATTAATTTAAAAACAAATATAAAGATGCATTTTTATTGTATAAAATATATTATTAAATTGTTGTAACTGTAATACTTTATATAAAACAAAATATACAAAAATACATAATTTAAAAATGTGTACTATATGAAGTATCTATATATATACTATAAATAATTTACAAATCTTGGAAATGTTTGAAATCCTAATAGTTTTTTTTTTCATTCAGAGTGTCTCAATCCAATGTATTTTCAGCATATTTCACCCAAAAATAAACATTCCTGTCATTTACACACCCTTGATCAAACCCATAAGACTTTCATCAACCTTCAAAACAAAAAATAAAGAAGATTTTTAATGAAATATGAGAGATTTCTGTTCCTCTATTGAACATCCATACTACCAAAACTTTGACACTTCAGAAAATTTATAAAGACATTGAAAAAGAAATCTATATGAATCAAGCTGTTTAATCTGTTTAAGTCCTCTAGAGAGACATCATCACTTTATGAATAGATTTAATTTAGGTTTTTATTCACATGTGAGCATTAATCAAAACATACATAGAGCACATTAATATGATACATGTGAACTCAACTATACTTGCCTCTCTGACTCACTGGTTCTTGCAGAATTACAAACATGCTTTCATGAAACCTCATTGGCTTGAAAGTCTTATGGACTTGGAACAAGATGGATTTACTTTTTTGGGGGGTGAACTAACCCTTTAATGTGCAGTGTCAACTATGAGTAAACATCTCCCACTTGTGGTCACAATTGTAGTTAGTTACAGGCAAATCAGACAAGTAGTGAATGACGTTTTATCTGATTGTTTGTGCAGGAGGATGAGTTGCTGTCTCTGGCTCGGTCTCTGCTGCTGGCGTGGTCCGATCCCCTCGCCCTTCTCTCCTCTGAGGCGTCCAGCCTGGCACATCCAGAACACAACACCATTAACAGCAAAACCAAAGAGCTGCAGGACAACATCAACAGCCTGGAAGCAGGTCTGGAGCACGTCTTTAACAAGGTGATTGCACTTGAAAGAACAGCTCACAGTGTGTATATTGTGAATGATGATTGCAGGAGGGCAGTATGAAGTAAAAATGAATGATGTCTGGATAAAAACATTGAAAGAAATCTTTTTAAGCAGGGTTGTTTTATACATTGTCAACTGTCCGTGTTTTCTTCTCTACAGATGGGCTCAACTTCAGACAACCTGTCCTCTCTCCCTTTTTACATCAACAGCCTTGGCCAGGATAAAACTTCTCAACTTGTCAATTTCCATTTCCTGCTGTCCTGTTTCCGCAGGGACTCCCACAAAATTGACAGCTTCCTCAAAGTTCTCCGCTGCCGGGCAGCCAAGAAGAGACCTGAGATGTGTTAGAGTGTAAATGCTGTGCTCTGCTTCTCTCAGTGTGCATGTTAAGTTAAAAGTGCAGAGCAGTGAGTGATTTGAAAAAATCACTTCTTTATAATATCATAACAAAACATGCCCTTTATTTTTTGTTTCTAAGGTGTAGATTTTTGACTCACTTTCTTATATACTGAAATAAATTGAATTGGACCAATACAAAGATAAAATAAATTAAACAAAAAGGCATTTAAATTGAATAAATTAAACATTTGTATGAAGAACACATGCCCGAAATGTATTTGAATTTTTGACCAGCTTGACGACATTTGTATGTTATTAAGGAAATTATGTTGTATCTTTAACCAGCTTTGACATACTTTTCTGTAATGCAATATTTAAAGCCCTGCAGCAATAGCAATACATTTCTTTCATGCAGATTTATATTGACTCTGACACTGAATACTTTATTTATACACGTGGATAAGACTTGCAAATCATTGTTAGGGGCCCAAGCACAGAAAGTGATTGAACCATATTGCTCTAAACTTGGGTGCCTCCTAGATAGCACTATAATAAGGCCATTTACATTGCAGTTCATAAATCGGCAACTTTAGGGACTAAAATCTGACTCGAAATTTGGCACGTCTAAACATTGCAAATATATAAGCCAAAAAAATTAGCCTTCTTTTAACTAATAGACTTATATCTTCTGAATGCAAAATCCAAACTTGACAAAATACACGTAGATACACATAGTCCAGAGGACATTCTGAGGATGCACAACAGGTCATATCCGATTCTGCCCATAAGGGGTGCTCCAACTTGCAAGAATAGCATGTATTTCTGCAAACTGGTTTATCAAAACTTTTCTTATCAATTGAGATTCAAGACTGTTGAATTTGCAGTAAAGCACTTTATATTGAAAGAGATACAGGGCAATTGAATCACCTAATCATGCGCATATTGGTGCTTGGACCTTGATTGACGTTTGCGGCTAAATTTTTTGTTGTTGTTGCTTTCCAAACTATTTTTCATCACATTTATTGTAGCAGTTGTGGTTGCATATGCAGCTCATAATGAGATCAATATTTTGTTTCATAATGAGAAACAAGAAACATATTTCCCCCATGTCATAAAAACCAATGAGATATAAAACACAAAACAAAGACCTGCTGAGTCAATTGAGTTCCAGTGGATGGGGCTCTTGATAAACCTGTGCAGAGTCTGTGACATCTACAGATGGAGGTGGAGCATCCACTCAGAGTATAAATGTGCTGCTCAGTCATCAAACACTTTCATTGTAGTAGAAACAACAGAACGCAGAGACTAAAAGGTACTGTATTTTTTATAGAAAAAGGTATGAATAATGTTTTTACTTTGAATACTTTGTTCAGCAGCAGGCTACATATTAATTTTGACATGCAAATCTATTTGTTCTGTTTCTTTGTCAATGAAAGGCTGGGCATGGAGGAGCTGACAATTATTCTGTTGGGAAAGCAAGGAGCAGGGAAGAGCGCATCAGGAAACACTCTTCTGGGTTGCCATGCATTTCACACAGCGCCCAGCTCAGAGAGAGTCACTCAAGCCTGTTCAATGAGCATGTCCACTGTGGATGAGCAAACAATCACAGTGATTGACACTCCTGGATGGTGTGATTCTTCTCAGTTTGAGACTGAAATGAAGCAGAATATCATCAAATTCATCAACAGGTACATGCCACATGTGTTTCTCTTAGTGCTGCCTATTGGCAGAATTACCAATGAAGAGATAACAACATTCATGAATATCCTGAAGGAGTTTGGAGATGAAGCCATCAAATACATGATTGTGCTGTTCACCAAAGGGGATGAGCTGGAGGAGAAGCCTATCGAAGACTACCTGAAAGATTCTCACTCAGATCTGCAGAAAATCATTCGGACATGTGGAGGAAGATTTCATGTCTTTAACAACAGAAACAAAAGAGATTGCCAGCAAACCTCTTCACTTCTGAAGAAGATGAATGATATGGTGAAGGAAAAGGAAAAGAAATGTTACACCGAATCTATGTATAACAAGAACAAGAAACAGTGTAGGAATGAAGCAGAAAATAGAAAACATCCTGCTGAAAATAAAAACAGAGATGATGACGATGACCAAGTGAGTAGTTGTGATGCTGACGAAAAAGAAAAAGAAAAAGGAGAAACAATGAATGACAGAAAGGAGCTTGAAAAGTTAAAGCAGAAGATGAATGAGCTCGCTAAAACCACCCAAGAGAATGAAATGAATCGCTTGAAAGACATGGACCAGCTGATGAAAGACATACAGAAACTGCGAATAGAATTGAACCTGATGCACTTTCTAGTGTGTCAGAAATCACATATCAAAAATAAATTACTAAAAAACCATAGTAAATTCTTGTCCATTTAAAGTAATCTGTTGTCTTACACAGAAGGGGATTTAGTGCAATGAAATCTGTCATCTTTCATAATTTACACATTTTAAAAAATAATACTACATTTAATTTAAAAAATCTGTCTATCCCATATGATCATAAGTCATCACAGATTCTGAGGTTGGTTTCAGTTGAAAATTAAACTATTATCTTGTATATTACATTGTTCTTGTAAAAAAACAAATAAATGAATGAATTGCATTGTCCTGATAGTACTGAATTCTCAGGTTTTTATTGCCTAATATTTTTTCCAAATAATCCCTAAACAGATCATTCAGAAATGCACATTATCAAACATTTCAGCTTACTATCAGCTTAGTGCAAGAAACGAAATCAAAACTCATCCTTAGTTTTCACTAAATGTAAGTAAAATTTAAGGGGGTCTGAATACTTTCCGTACCCACTGTAGCTAAACATTTATGCCCTTCGTCATACTATATTGTCAAACCATTTGTCTATAATTTAATCAAACGGATCTTAATGTTTAATCAATGAATCATTTGATACATTTCTAGATTCAGATTTGGTTTCCAATTTCAAACAGATAACCAATAATAAAAATATTTTTTGTTACAGTATAAGCCATTTATCTCAGATGATACACTCACACGGTGTTCAAAGTTTGAACCCACTCAACATTTATGATCATAGAGCAGGTGAAACAATCAATGACTGCACTCTAAAAAATGCTGGGTTAAAAACAACCATTTCTGGGTTACTTGGCAACCCACTGCTAGCTATTGTACAGAAGACATGCTGGGTTATTTTGACCCAGCTGGTTGGGTTAAAAGTTTTTACCCAACATGTTGGTTGTTTTATATAACTCAAATATTGCTTAAAATGTACTATATTGCTGGCTTAAAATGGGTTGGAAATGAAAAATCACACACAGAATTACTACAGGCAACAGAAATAATCAAAAGGTAAACATTGTTAATTTGTTGTATTAATAGTCCTCTTCCTTTTATACACCCATTATAAAAAGTATCATCCTGATAACTCTTCAGACCTGTTAGATGTTGACATTGTTATATGGTGAACTTTGCAACCAAATGCAAGATCATTATACTGAGGGCACATGATGGCAATAGGTATGTGGGCAATAAATCTAACCCCACTCACCATTTACTGTAAATCAAGTAATTCCAGTTTATCTTTCCATAAGATAACGGCCATAGTAACATCCAACTCAGTGACTTGCATCTATCAATCTTTTGCACTTTATCCATTTAGTAGTTGTTATTTACTCGTGTCTATCCTTTTGTTAACATATATAACTCTTTAATAAATGGTTGACAAGTGTTCTCTTTGCATTAAGGTTCACTTTCACAGGTTATTAATATATAACTCATTAATAAATGGTTCTTTACATTAAGGTTCACGGGTAACTAATATTGGAATAAAAAATGTCATTAATAATATCTTAAATCTCTTAATATCTCAAATATCTATATCAGTTTCTAATCATTGCTGTGGATAGGCATCATGAACTTTGGCAGTGTATCATGGGTAAGGTACAGAGCAGATTCTGGTAAGTAACATCATAAGAAAAGTGTCACGAGTCATGAGATATACTGTAAATGATAAAACCATAAATACAACACCTTTCAGCCTTGCTATAATAGTCTATGTTTGCTGAATCATGAAATAAATCAGGAATCTGGATTTGAGTCAAAAAGTATGAATAAATATATTTATTAATCATTTATTGTTAAAAATGGCTCACTATTTGGCAGGCATTGCATTAAAATCACCCTTTTTATTCATGCATTTATAACTGCTTATCGATGATTTATAATGCATTTGTAAATGAGTTCATAAACACCTTCATAAACCTTTAAAGGGGACTTTAATGTAAGGTGTTACCGCATTATATTTATTTTGTTTCTGTTGTACATGAGCACACATAACCCAACACACACATAGGTAAACACTTATTTATCACTTATTACACTGTTATTTTTATAATCAATTTATAAGGTTTATACACTAAGCCTAACCTGCATACAAATCTTTCGGCATTATTATTATGAATTTTCAACAGAAGCTATAATCATGTCATATAGTGAATTTTACAACAAAATATCATTAGAGAAAGAAAAATATCATTACATTGATGTAAACATGAGGGCAATAAGGATGTTGGCAATAAATCAAACCCCACATTAACAGTCAATCAAGTTAAAAGAGAATGCCGTGAATTCACGTATCAGACACTGACAAGATTAGATAACAACTAATAAAAGTATTACATTATTTTCCACATAATTTTTCCTTTAGAGCGCATTTTAGCAATTTCCTACATGGTTTTTTTAATCACACTGCCAAGATCTAAAAGGGGCTGGGACAAGGAAGCCCTTATAAGCTCTCTTATAGAGTCTCTCCTAAATACCCTTGTTCTAGGTCTCTGTTAAACTGAGCCAAGATGAGTGCACAGTTCTCAGGTATGTAACAGATGTTAATATATTTATATTATATTTTATATTTTTATATTATATTTATATATATTTTTTATTTTAGCTTTATTTTCGATCTTATCCATTAATGCCTCACATTAATAATCTAAAACTTTAATATTGTAATGTTATTCTCTTTAATAAGTATTTAGTCTATTAAATGTTTAGGAATTGTTTTATTTTCCTGTCACTGCTGTAAAGGTCTATCATTTTATCTAAATACAAATACATTCTAAAAAGACAGTATATTATTAATATTTTATTACATGTTTTATTTGATACAATTGCATTTTATCTCTTGATCTATATAGCACAAGAAATTAGGATTGTCCTTATTGGCAAAACAGGCGTTGGGAAAAGTGCTACTGGTAACAGCATCCTTGGAAGAGATCATTTTCACAAAGCAGCAAGCTCTAAGTCTGTGACAAAGCAATGCAGTCTGGCCACCACTGTTTTCGATGGCATAACAATCAAAGTTGTGGACACTCCTGGTTGGTGTGACACAGAGCTCTCCGAGGCTGAGCTCACGCAGGCCACAGTGAAATGCATCGACATGTCATACCCTGGTCCGCATGTCTTTCTTCTCATCCTGGCGATTGGCAATCGCTTCACAAAAGAAGAGAAGGAAACAGTCCAGCAGATACAGGAGATCTTTGGGGAAAGAGCTACAAGATACACATTGATTTTGTTCACAAAGGGGGATGACCTGGAGGACACAACTTTTGAGGACTATCTGAGAGCGGCTACAGCAGATTTCAAAGCCTTAATTGACAAATGTGGTGGCAGATGCCATGTTTTCAACAATAAAGATTTACTATTTACAAGTGTCCAAACTCCTTAAAAAGATCCAAGACATGGTTCAGGACAATGGTGGTGGATGCTACACCAACTCAACATACCAGCTACTGGAGCAATATAAGAAAAGAGAGGCTAAGCTACAACGGAAAGCTGAAGCTGCTAGAAAGGAGATGGAAGCCAGAGAGATTGAGTTTCAAAGATTGATCGAATTGGCTGAACACGAGCAGCAGCGCCAAAGCTCGAGAGAAACACAGCTGCATGAACAACTGACAAAACACAACCACATTATAGTTACTATGCTAGAGCACATGCAAATTGAAAGAAACGAGAGTAGAAAAGAGGAAGAAAGGACAAAGAGAGCATTAAGTTCCCAGGCTGCAGAACATCAAAAGTTGATGGAGCTAGAGAGGCAAAAACAAAGCGAAGAGCAGTCAAAACATCAGTGTTACATGGAGAAGGAGGAGTTAAAGAGAAAAAATGAAGAGTCCCAGCATAGACAGAGAATGGAGACGGAGAGGCAGAGGTTTGAAAAAGAGAAGCGAGAAATGTCAAAAACAATTCTTCAGCTGGAACAACAGAAACAGAAGAGACAGGATGAAATGCAAGAATTGTTAATGGAAAAAATTAGAAAAAATAAAAACTGTATTATTTCATTAAAAAAAACCTCTACTTAGACAATATTATAAGGCGTCTTAAGTTTCAAAGACTATAGAAAACGTTAAAAATGTGATTGTAAATATTCTTCTGCAATAAATCTGAATAGTTCAGCTGTCAAATGTTTTTTTCAAGATTTGCCACCTAATTATGCATAAATTTTTGCAAAGAGACATTCCTCATGAAAATTGATTTCGATTCACATATATTTGGGTGTTGTCAGGACACTAACCACATATTTTTTAATTAAAAAAAAAGATGACCTTATCTTATCAGATAGATCTAGATACAGCTACTTCACTACTCTAAATCAATTAGACAATAAGGCCCGAGTCGCAAGAAAACTCTTGCATGCAATTGTAAGTCAATTACAAGTTTCACTAAGGCTTTTCTTACATTACCTGCAAACAGACCCAGAAACATATTCAGAATGGTGAAGGAAACAAATAATTTCAAGATAAAACAGAAAATTAAAGTGGTTTAAGGAAAGCTTATTTCATACTAAATTTGTATATTGCACATGCCAGTTTCCAAACATTTAGTGATTTTGGATAACTTCAATAAATAAGTTGCTGGAAGTTCCAATGTAATGAGAAGCTATATCACAAAACATGAAAAAAAATATATATATATCCTTCTGAAACCATTAATAATAATTAACTGTTATGAAAGAGATTACAGCACAGTTGAATATAGTATTTTACTTTATGCAATATGTGTAAAATGGCCATAAATTAGTACTCCCATATAATGTATCTATACATTGTATCTAATTTGCATATTAACGTGTTCTTGGGGTAACATGTAATGAAAAGAACTGTAATAATGTAATAACTTGGCAACAATACAAACAACTTGAAAATGTAATATTATATTTCCATAAGATAATATGGACAATGTCAGTCATTTTTTTAAAGCAAGGACCACAATGGAAATAAGTTATTTTAACTTTATGGTGTTATCCTTGACAAGGTTGTAGCAGTGAATTGCTACTTTTTGTGTCAAATAAACTCAACTCATTTTTAAAGAGAGAGGGAGTTTTAATGGTTAAACCATTGTCTAACATTTGGCATCTCTAAAATGCACTGAATGTGCTCATATAGGACGTTCAGACTTAAAACTGACACAAACATGATCTCAGTGAAATTCCCTAAAATATAACGTTCTCTACAGAGGGCAAATATCAATGCCTGGGTCTCAAGAGGAAATATGATCACCACCCAGTGTTATCCTTTATTAAGTCAACATACTTAAAAAGGCATGCAGTAGCTGGTTAGTCTACTGAGAAGTCAGTTTGCATTTTTGGTCATTGAAAACAAATCACACAGATTCAATTTACGGTTTTTATTTCAAAAAAAGAAGGGAAGAAAAAAAAATTCCTAGTGGACAAATGCCTGCCTGGTAATAATCCAAACCAGTGCTAGACACAAGGCATGTGAACTTGCACCCCTCGACAAAAACACTGTAGTACACAGCAACACTATGAGAGAAGATCGCAATATGAAACAAATGTGAAGTTACTCAAACACAGGATAAGCATCACCTTCAATAAAAGCACTCAAATGGAAAATTTAGTCTGAAGGTTTTCCTCCATGGAATTAAATTTTAGTTCTGGGTCTGGAGAAACTTAGTTTTAAGTGCTTCCAGTGCAAAAGAGCAGCAGATAAGCTTAAACTAAATGGTCAGTCACCGGATGAAGATTCCTCCTATATGACATTAAAAAGATCAACGGATCTAAAATAGTGCTCATTAACACCACCTATGAGTTGCACAAGAGATTACTATGCGGTCTCATTCATAACACGATAATATCCTCTGATTAAGTCATTGTAACAAGTTAAAAAAAAAAAAACAAAAAAAAAAACAAACAAAGCTAACAGATGAGGACATAGGAGCACTACCTGAATTAAAACGGTTACTGCACAGAAGACAAACTGCACATAATGGAGGCGCCCTCTACTGATGGTCCAAAACAACTGCCTCCAAGTACAGAACAAACAAAAACGATATGGGCTCATTCAGCTAGTACTGGGCAGAGCTCCTGTCCACAGTGAAACATGACAGGTTTTACCTACATAGAAGATGCTGGCTTTACCAGATGGAATATCAAAACATATGGCTGATTTGCATTTTTTTTTTTACAGTGACCAACACAGACATGTCGGCATGACAGGGGAAAAAAAAAAAGATACATAGATGACATGTTGTCAGACACAGACAATCAGGCAAAAGAGCAGTTGCACGTGTGTACATGCATTTATCCAAAATGATGCACTTAAAATGTGGAAAAAGCAAGGTCAAAAAATTATTTTTGCCATGTTTAGTCCCGTTGGGCGCTTTTTAAAGAAAAAAAGAAAAAAAAATTCAGACAATATTCTGTAAAACAGAATCTCTAAAAATGTCTGTCATGCACAGTTTGGAATAATGTACATGGTTTCACACACACAGAAGCGTACACTGCTCTCCGAGATGCCTCACACACTTATGCTAAAGGAATCTAGCGCATCCTGTACTCCGACGTCTTGGACACCTCACAAAGCTGACCCTTGAAGTCGATGTCGACGGTAAAGTCCAGGTCTCTCTGGAAAAAAGGGGGGAAATTATATTAAAATGTAATTATGAAATATCCTCTTAATGGTCAGGAATGTGATCCATGTATTGATCTGTAGAACCATACCAACGTTCGTTTATTAACTTAGGACATTTAACAGGTTTAATTATAAAATCAAGACTGTAAAGCTTTACCAGAAAAATACATTCTTAAATATCAAAATATAAAACGTTTAATTATAACTTCAAAATAGCACTGTACTTGCTGAAAGAAACTTCTCTAAAAGAAAGAAAATCTTAGAGCCAAAATTTTAACAGTAGTGTAGGCATATTTTTAGAACTTATATTATTGTAATATAATGCAGAAGTATATCATATAAATTTCTTTACACTTTCATGTAAGAATCTATTCTAAAAGTGATCATTTAGAATATTAAGTGCAGGTGGGGCTTACATTATTCTTGACGTTGGGTTTCATGCTGATGGTGCCAAAGATCTCCTCTCCGGTCTTCACCGTCAGATAGTCATCAAGGTAGAACACAGTCTGCTTCCAATGAGTGTAAGGAGACTCTGGGCCTAAAAGACAAAAATGCACTTTGTTTTCCAAGGGTTCATTTATAACTTAAATTCATGGTGAGAAAAACTGTGGTAGAGAGAGGGGAAAACAAAGACAGCACTCACTAGTAGAGAAGCCTGTCCTCTTGTGGCAGCGAGTGAACTCAATGTTGAAGTAGGTTACCAGCGCATGAATGTAGTCGTTCCTTTTCACCTGCAGGCAGAAAGGTGACGTGAAGGACAGGTCCTCAATCTTCACTGTGTAGATGTCCACCTCCTAATGAACCGAGAGAATCAGTATGGTTGAATAAATACGCAAGCAGAGGTTATATAAAAACCAAACACTTCACACTTTTGTGGAGTAAACTAACCTTAATGAGGCAGGCAGTACTAACGAGCTGTTTGGGGTCAACAACATCCACTAGTGGCTCCTTAATGGCCACTTCCTTGATACAGGACATATCAAAGCCATAAACATTCTCCCACCCTGAAAAAGCAAAACAAAAAATGAAATGGTGTCCTATTTCAGATACAGCAGAAAAGGCCCCAAATGCATTCAGAGATGGACACATACAGTGAATTTTGTAGTCCTTGTACTGTCGGTCCTCAATAGCAGTGACATAGAGCGTGGCTCTGTCAGGGAAAATCAAGCCATCAGGTTTCTGAAAAGAAAACAAATGGGCAAAATGAGCATTAATCAAATTACGGTCAACATGCACAATTTTATAGTTAATAGCTTCAACACTGCAACGCTTTAAAAGGACATCAGCATACACCCACCAGCCATTTGTCTCTTGCATAAATGACAGTGTTAAGCATGGACTCGTAGAAGAGACAGTAGCCCATCCACTCAGAGATGATTATGTCTACATTTTCCACAGGAAGCTCAACCTCTTCTACTTTGCCCTTAATAATGGTAACGACTGGACAAGGAAAATGAGGTTAAGGATTTGAGGTACACAATCTCATAATACAGCAAGTTCAGTTCAAAAGAATCACAAATGTGGTGTGCAAATGAGGTCTGTAAACAATAAGGAAGCCAAGGGCTATGAGAAGTTCTTACTGTGATCCAACTTGTTGGCCTTCACAATCTTCACAGCATAGTCTGATATACTGCTGCACTCAATCTGGGGAACGAATGACAAAAGAATGCAAAATCAGACAAAAGCACAGCATGAGCACCTTTACAGGATGGGCAAGAACCTCATTTAACTAAACTAGTCAGTATCCATAAAAACTCAACTGCTGAAAACAATGAGGTGACATTTACATAAGCCGGTAGGATTTACACTCACCCCAATAACTTTCTTGGCCCCAGCTTTGGCTGCAAACATACAAAGGATGCCGGTTCCACTTCCCACATCCAGCACCACCTTATCCTTGAAGAGATGCTTGTTGTGGAACATGGAGTTTCTGTACGTCAGAGTACGAACTTCATCCTTTAGCATCTCCTGTGGACACAGAAGGGGTTTGCATTAGTCACAGATATGAAGACGTTTGATTGTACCACTCTTCATGAAACATGGATAAATAAGACTGTACCTCGTGAATGCCAAAGTGTGCATAGGAATCAAAGTAGTAGTCTTTGGAGGTCATGTCTTCTGCTGCAGGTTTTGCTGAGCTCTCTCCCTGGGACACCTGTAAAAAAAAAAAAAGAAAAAAGAAATCAAATTATACACTAAGGAAAAAAAAAAAGGATGAGCTGGGCTTTGCTTCCGTTCAGGTAGTGTCTTTTGTATGTTGCATTCAATTTTGAAAAGTTGTCATAAGACCCACAGCCCAGCTAGTGATAAATCGGTTTTGTAGCTATTGTGAGGAAATTGTGTTTAATGTTTCAACATCGATTGGTATATGCAAAATTTTAACAAAGGACAAAACTTGTTTCGGTCACGACGCATGACTCATTTTAACGAATCGAATAAACGATTCAATAAGCGCTAGCCACAAAAGAATCGCTTGTCACCTACTGTACCAAAAGTAAGGATGTAGTAAAAGCTTCACTGTACGAACAAAGAACAAATCTTTTTGGTAAATGGATTCAAAAGATTCAAACCGCAGTGACCAATCAAAATCCGCCACTATTACAACTAACAGAGCTTGTGCGAACTCAAGACCAGCATTGCTTTAAAAGCAGCGAAGACAATTCAAGGCGGTTAAAACCGGGATAAACGTATTTTTCCCCACACAACATTCAATTTATTAGAGAAGGAAAGTAGCGGTTATACTAATTAGCCTTTTAAATGAGAAAAATCGTTTTCATAGCGTCGGAAGACCTCTGAAACTTTTGATTAAAATACATGTGGGCAACAACGTGATTGAAAAAAAAACCGACTTTAATTAATTGACCATACCGCAAATTATAGCAATCAGCTCACTAATAACTAATTAGTCGTGGTTTGGTGAACAAAGCTGTAAAAAGTAGCAAGCACATCCCATGCGGTGCTCCGTCCCATGCGGTCTGCACCCAACAATAGGTAATTGAAGCGAACCGCCAGCGTGCTCTAAACGACCCTCGTGGAGACTGAACGCGCAGCTAGCTAACAGGACTCATAAATCACTAAATCCAACTCCATTATACATCAAATGGTTACACGTAACATTTCAAAACTCGGAACTAACTCGTTTTAGCCTACTAGCAATAGCAGACACGTGATGCTAAATGAATGAATTATTCGCGGCTAGCTAAAATGGATGCTCAAGATGCGTGTGCGCACATTTCTAGCCACCTGATAAGGACATACGCAGCACACAAATCCGTTCAACGACTAAAGCATCGGAGCTAGGATGTAACAAATAAAGCTGGCATGTTGAGTCTAACTCTCGCAAATAGCTATTTGGCTTCGGATGTGTGCCAGCCGATATGGCCTTGAGTAGCTCCAGCTTACCTCCATTCTGTCCGCTGTCTCCGCCATTTCGGTAAACTGGATTATACCACGACTGCAGCACAGCTCATGTGAAACACACTTGTTTTGCTCCCGCCCCTTCGCCTTTACTGAATGATTTGATTGGACGACAATCACGGGATTTACTGTAGGCCCCGCCCACTTTCTTGCGGCTCTCCGTCATAGGCTCAACTTCACTGCGTTTTTCCGCTGTTTTGAAGCGTGGCTTTCATTGGACCAAACTGTAGCACGATTACTGATTTATTCTGTCATACAAATTTTATATTACATTTACATTATTAGGCTTGTTATGAGAGTTGAACTGATGTCA
>NW_015664033.1:478281-485829 GCF_001515625.1 Sinocyclocheilus rhinocerous | reverse complement strand
ATTTACATAAACGGGTAGGATTTACACTCACCCCAATAACTTTCTTGGCTCCAGCTTTGGCTGCAAACATACAAAGGATGCCAGTTCCACTTCCCACATCCAGCACCACCTTATCCTTGAAGAGATGCTTGTTGTGGAACATGGAGTTTCTGTACGTCAGAGTACGAACTTCATCCTTTAGCATCTCCTGTGGACACAGAATGGGTTTACAGTGATCACAGATATGAATATGTGTAATTGTACCACTATTCATGAAACATGATGGACCAATAAGACTGTACCTCATGAATACCAAAGTGTGCATAGGAATCAAAGTAGTAGTCTTTGGAGGTCATGTCTTCTGCTGCAGGTTTTGCTGAGCTCTCTCCCTGGGACACCTGTAAAAAAAAAAAAAGAAAAAAGAAATCAAATTATACACTAAGGAAAAAAAAAAAGGATGAGCTGGGCTTTGCTTCCGTTCAGGTAGTGTCTTTTGTATGTTGCATTCAATTTTGAAAAGTTGTCATAAGACCCACAGCCCAGCTAGTGATAAATCGGTTTTGTAGCTATTGTGAGGAAATTGTGTTTAATGTTTCAACATCGATTGGTATATGCAAAATTTTAACAAAGGACAAAACTTGTTTCGGTCACGACGCATGACTCATTTTAACGAATCGAATAAACGATTCAATAAGCGCTAGCCACAAAAGAATCGCTTGTCACCTACTGTACCAAAAGTAAGGATGTAGTAAAAGCTTCACTGTACGAACAAAGAACAAATCTTTTTGGTAAATGGATTCAAAAGATTCAAACCGCAGTGACCAATCAAAATCCGCCACTATTACAACTAACAGAGCTTGTGCGAACTCAAGACCAGCATTGCTTTAAAAGCAGCGAAGACAATTCAAGGCGGTTAAAACCGGGATAAACGTATTTTTCCCCACACAACATTCAATTTATTAGAGAAGGAAAGTAGCGGTTATACTAATTAGCCTTTTAAATGAGAAAAATCGTTTTCATAGCGTCGGAAGACCTCTGAAACTTTTGATTAAAATACATGTGGGCAACAACGTGATTGAAAAAAAAACCGACTTTAATTAATTGACCATACCGCAAATTATAGCAATCAGCTCACTAATAACTAATTAGTCGTGGTTTGGTGAACAAAGCTGTAAAAAGTAGCAAGCACATCCCATGCGGTGCTCCGTCCCATGCGGTCTGCACCCAACAATAGGTAATTGAAGCGAACCGCCAGCGTGCTCTAAACGACCCTCGTGGAGACTGAACGCGCAGCTAGCTAACAGGACTCATAAATCACTAAATCCAACTCCATTATACATCAAATGGTTACACGTAACATTTCAAAACTCGGAACTAACTCGTTTTAGCCTACTAGCAATAGCAGACACGTGATGCTAAATGAATGAATTATTCGCGGCTAGCTAAAATGGATGCTCAAGATGCGTGTGCGCACATTTCTAGCCACCTGATAAGGACATACGCAGCACACAAATCCGTTCAACGACT
The DNA here is from genome assembly GCF_001515625.1 of Sinocyclocheilus rhinocerous. Lineage (NCBI taxonomy): Eukaryota > Metazoa > Chordata > Actinopteri > Cypriniformes > Cyprinidae > Sinocyclocheilus > Sinocyclocheilus rhinocerous. The sequence continues at coordinate 484,323 of NW_015664033.1, read as the reverse complement.
AAAGCATCGGAGCTAGGATGTAACAAATAAAGCTGGCATGTTGAGTCTAACTCTCGCAAATAGCTATTTGGCTTCGGATGTGTGCCAGCCGATATGGCCTTGAGTAGCTCCAGCTTACCTCCATTCTGTCCGCTGTCTCCGCCATTTCGGTAAACTGGATTATACCACGACTGCAGCACAGCTCATGTGAAACACACTTGTTTTGCTCCCGCCCCTTCGCCTTTACTGAATGATTTGATTGGACGACAATCACGGGATTTACTGTAGGCCCCGCCCACTTTCTTGCGGCTCTCCGTCATAGGCTCAACTTCACTGCGTTTTTCCGCTGTTTTGAAGCGTGGCTTTCATTGGACCAAACTGTAGCACGATTACTGATTTATTCTGTCATACAAATTTTATATTACATTTACATTATTAGGCTTGTTATGAGAGTTGAACTGATGTCAGTGACCATATACGTTTACAAAAACGTTTTAGCAAACTGTAATACATTTTGTGCACAAGAACACAGATTTGAACGGATTGAAGACATTTATTTTAATATTTATAGAATCGTACAATATTTATCTGTATCGATAGATAGATAGATAGATAGATAGATAGTATTGATCAAACTAAAACAGGTGAAAAGAAAAAACAGTAGCACATAACACATAACTCCAAAATTAAAAGCCTCTCCTCGTGTCTCCCTCAAATGTATATACATTTATTTTCTTATTTTTTTCCTGTGGAAGATGAGAAGATATTTTAAAAAAAATATTCCAGTGATTTTGTTCTTACAATCATAATCAATGTTTGAATCACAACATTCTTAAGAATATCTTCTATTTTGTTTTTTTATAGAAGTCGTCATACAGTTTGGAAGGACACGGTGAGTAAATGGTGACAGAATTGTATTTATTTTTATTTTTTGGATGAACTATCCTTTTAAATCAAAACGGACTATGCGAAGCCTATTTGATGCTACTATATATCAATGTTAAAGGTAGATGCTTTTAGAATAGTGTGCATTTACTGAGATAAATTGTATGAGTTTACCATGTACGGGATGATGTATATATTATTTGGGGAAATTTGCTAAATTAGTTGCACAAAACTGACAGGTGCCATCTTGCTCTATTCCTGGGACAAGAAGCCCCCAAGGTAAATCTCAGCTGTCATCTGATTTTTGTAGAATATATCAAATACATTTGATTTCATCTTTATTAAATTATTTGAAAGAGCTGCTGTGATGGGCAGGGTATCCATACAGGGTTTTTCCCAAATAAGCTCCAGCTTCCCTGTGACCTTAGGGAAGTGTTTTGAAAAATGGATGGATGGAAGAAAAAGGTGTCATGGAAAAATACAAAATTACATATTCTATATACATTCATGCAGAGCACCATGTGTTTAATTTTTTGACAAACAAATACATTCGATTATTTTCTGAACTCTTTGCAAATGAGCTCACCCCACCATGCAAAATACATTTTTGACATATTCAGACAATAATGTGATTTTGTTTCTAACAGTCGCTTATACCAAGAAGATAACGGATGTGCAGATAGAACGATAGAAAAAAACAGAACAAACGATAGATAGATAGATAGATAGATAGACAGACAGACAGACAGATAGACAGATAGATAGATAGACACGTATCGTATGATTAATATGTGTTTATCCCTTTCACACTATCATTATCACACTATTTCAAACATTAGCTTTAAACAGGAAGACCAGTCGTCAGATTGAATTAGTGTAATTTACAACCTCTCTTTTGGCAATTTATCACCATTACCACATACTTGCACTTTGATACTGTCAATGTCGATCTTGTTTTCAAGCCAATTAAAATGGATATAAAATGTAACTGACGTATGAACGGACAAATGGTGTACTGAATGACAGTAAACTAGCCAATCAGAGCAGGAGAAGCGGGCTGGAGGCGGGACTTGTGGGGAGGAAGCGCTGGAGCGAGCTCAGCGCCCGTTCTGTCACGAGCTCCGTCGGGGTACAGCGACCGAGCGAAAAGTCTCGTACATTATTGACGACTAAATACAGTCCAGAGCCATCTTTTTCTCCAGAAACAGGTCTGTCAGATTAGTTCGTCAGCAAGCAGGATTCCCCGTTGTCATATCGCGGTCATTTGGGTGATGTATTCTAACATTTGATAGAGCTAGCCAGCTCGCTAGCTGTTTGGCTAGCTTGCCGTGCGTGACTCAAAGTCAGAGAGGTATCAGTTGTTATTTTAACACCATCCATCGACATATAGGTGCGTTATCATAAACTAAAAACAACACGTTGGCTTGTTTTATAATTAGTCAGTGCCGCGACGTAAGCGTACGCCTTTCCATCGTTTTCCCCATTGACGAGAGTTCACGGGATTGAATGAATTAACGTTAGCCAACGGAAACAGCAGTCGCGCTGACTCCCCAGCTTCTCTCTCACCCACTGCATTCACCTATTTTCTTCATAAACACTCGCTGCTGCTTTATTAGTGTGCTTTACGAGCGCTTACAGTTTAATTCAGGACTAAATTAGCAGCTCTAGTGTGAGTCCGTGTTAGTTAACTTAGCCCGCTAGCTCGGTGCATTTGAACCCAAATCGCCGCCTGTTAAACCTGCACCTCTGAACATCTGAAAGTCATTTGTTTCGCGTTGAAGCCGGCTTGAAGAGAAAAAACGAGCAAACATGCCGGCTGTGTCGAAGGGAGACGGAATGCGAGGATTAGCTGTGTTCATCTCGGACATCAGAAACTGTAAGTGTCCCTGTCACACTCAAACACCATTAACGTTAGTCATTTTCTTATGCGAACAGCTGTGCTGAACTCTTCCTATATACGCCCTAAACTGAATCAAAGGGCTTCTGCTTTGCTCCGTGATGCCTTTTAGCCAGAATTAAAGGTTAAATCGTGCTGGTCAGATGAGTGGCTCTTGGCGAGAGAGGTCATGGTAAGTAATCGCGCCGATCACCCAGGCCCGTTAGCTTTAGCTCCGTTGATGGAGTGATGCTTTATAACTAGGCCGCCGCCGAAAACCGTGTTTCACTGCAGATGGTGTATCCAGCATGGCTTGTATCTGTTGCTCTTGTCACCTTGACTAGCTGGATAGCGGTTGATATCGCTGCTCGCCAAGAGCACTCGATTCAGATGTGTTTTTCACGATAATCCAGTTATCAAGCTGTCGCCTTGAGCTAAGCGTTATAGGAGGGTCATCTGGTTAAGATGTGTCTGTAGTCTTCTGGTTCTGCCTCTTTTATGCCTCTAATTTTACCTCTTGAATCTTAAAAGGCTTTCTTTCTGGTAGGAGTTTGAGTTCCTAGTAATTTTGTGGAGTTTTGAAGAATGGCTGCAAATAAGATTGATATCCGTGAACTTGTTTCGTCCTCGTTTTCTGTTGAACGCCTGAGAGTGTTAAAACATGCATAATTCCAATTCGAAGGTAACTTTTTGGGATAAAAATTAGTGATGAATGAGAGTGAACTGTTTTGCACATATATTGACTGGGAGTCTGAGGGTTTGGCCTGTGCATTGTAGTATGTATCTTGCATCAAAATTTGGTACCACATGCACATGAAGTTCCAGGAAACCTGTGTGAGATTGCTGTTTTTCTGGCATGCTGGCTTTTTCTGGACATAATCTCCTCATTGTCCACATTTTATTTTAGGGCCAGTTGCATAAAAATGCGTGGCTTCTATACTAAAGTGGGTAGTGCATGTTTTTAGGAAGATGATATACTCTCTAGGGGTGTATTATCATGATACAATCTGACATTAATTACCTCTTAGCAATGTGGTGCTTGTCAATACATCAAAACATGCTGTGATACGATTTGATTAGATTCAGGGACATGTGATCAATATATCAATATTACAATTTTATGTGCCTATTTCACATAACCTGTTACATTTTTGTTTAATTCACAAATGCAAACAAAATATAACACGGGCATTTAATTGTACTCTGGAAATAGAAAATCGTGTATTCCAGTTGGGACATCCAACAAAAAATGATATAGAAAAAACATGAGTCACACATTAGGTTATCAATCGTCTAATGTCAGCTCTGCATTGGCTTGTGCAATGAGATAAGTAATGACAACAGTCAAGTCTTTTGTGCTCTCCAAAATGTGCAAAAGTAGTATTAGGACATAGACAACAAAATCAAGTATTTAAACGGTTACAAAAAATAAAGACATTTCAAAAATTTAGTTTTTAAAACTTATCAAATATTCGATGACTGCTCAATTGCAATTTGACATAACTCTCAAATATTATATAAGTTTAAAAATATAAATATACATTTTTATGCATTACATCAATACGCCATATCATTAGTAATTTGATCGTTGGTCCATGTCATTGTATTATTTCATACCTATTGCTCAAGTGTTTTAATCCAGCCTGTTTTGTGTCTGTCTGTCTTGCTCTACTCTCTTGTTTAGGTCATAAACAAATGAATAAATAGTAAATACATTATTTACAATATTATGGAATTTGCGGTGTTAAGTCATGAATCATTCCACTCAATTCATAATTCATTAATTGGTATTCTCTGTAGTGTACAGATGCTTGTCACTGTCTGCCACTATTTAAATGAGCTCTTTTCAGATACATTTCAGCATCATTTTGAGCTGGAGAACAACACAAATGGTAAATAAAAAAAAGAAATGTGAATGCAATGTATGTGCTGACATTCGGGCAGATATTTGATTCTGAGGTCATGGTAGTAGTGAGTTAATCATAACAAACAAACCATAAGATTATGCTCATTGATGCCTGAGGTCAGTCCATTTTTGGTAAAGGTTGTGCATCATTTTGCATGTCACCTGGAAAACTTTTGTGGGTGTGTTTAGTACTACACAGTCTGAGACACCTTTATGATGCTTTTACCAAGCTAGTGATCTTTTCTTTATCATCTATATGCAGAATGGATTGTTGCTGTGTTTATTCTGTTGCTTTGTCTGAGAGTTAGTGATGACTGGCGTTACCCACAGTTGAAATCAGATTGCATGTTACTGCAAGCTTTCACACAGAGAAGCCAGCCATTAGACAGCTTGAACCTTAAGTTCGTTAACATCTACAGTTACATAAATTGTAGGAATGATGTTGTCTCATGCTGTTTGCAGCTATGTCAGGTTACTTTGGTGGAATGAGAATATATTCTGCAAATAAAAGCTAATTCAGGCCTTCATTGCTGCCATAATTGCAACATTTGTGAGTCGATTGCGAATCTTATATAACCGGTGGTCAATTAAATTATTTTAACTTAAATAGTTTAATTAAAACATGGTTTAAGTCATTTGTGTCCTACTGCAGTCATTAAAACTGCAACACCAATAAAAGCATGCTTGTTAGGGCTGGGCGGTATATCGAGTTTGTACGATATATCGATATATTTTAATAAGCGATACGGTATGAAGCAATATCGTCAATATCGAGTTTGATAGGAGCGCATTTGAAAAAATATCTAGGGTGGACACAGACTGAACTGCTGCGGAGAAAGTGCATAATACAATTTGTTCTAAACATGTGACAAGCTTTATATGAAGGGCTTTAATAAACTCTTATAGGAGCATTAAATAGTTAATAAAGAAACTTCATTCTAATGCTCATTATATTAGCGTTAGATGCTAACGATTAACTACTCTAATAACAACATTCATTTCAATCCGACATTCAAATTAAAATATTGAATGATGTTCATAACAGCAGCGGTGTTTCCCCCAGACTTGCACTCTATCGAGGTTTCCCCAGTATACACAAAGCAGCGCTCATCAGCTCACAAACGCTGCTCAGGCATTACAGGCAAGATGAAATGAAAATGACATCCATAATTTTCTGAAGACAGTCGGTTTCGTTCAGAAATACAGTGATATAACACCCGCACCGGGTTTCGACTTTGACACGTGCAGTGCTCATGTTTATTCAACTAAGTAAAAGCCTTTTGGAAAATCTATTTGTTCAGTTTTGATATTGTGGCGGGGAAGGCAGTTTTTGTCAGAGCCCTTGTTATTCTTAATTTTGACATTCATTTTCATTTTTACACCAGACATATATATC